>NW_025344970.1:0-2283 GCF_016433145.1 Gracilinanus agilis
GAAGAAAAAGAAATTGAAGGTATTAAAATAGGCAATGAGGATACCAAACTATCACTCTTTGAAGATAATGGATTGGTCTACTTAAAAAATCCTAGAAAATCAACTAAAAAAGTAGTGGAAATAATCAACAACATTAGCAAAGTTGCAGGATACAAAATAAACGCACATAAATCATCAGCATTTCTATATATTTCCAACACATCTCAGCAGCAAAAGTAAGAAAGATAAATGCCATTTAAAATCCCCCTAGACAATATAAAATATTTAGGAATCTGTCTGCCAAAATTTACACAGGAATTATATGAACACAATTACAAAACACTTTCTACACAATGAAAACTAGATCTAATCAATTGGAAAAACATTAATTGCTCATGGATAGGACCAGCTAACATAATAAACATGACCATCCTACCCAAATTAATTTATTTATTTAATGCCATACCTATCAAACTTTTTTACTGAATTAGAAAAAACTATAACAAAGTTCATTTGGAAAAACAAAAGATCCAGAATATCAAGGGAAATAATGAAAAAAAAATGTGAAGGAAGGTGGCCTATCAGTACCAGATCTTAAACTGTACTATAAAGCAGAAGTCATTAAAACAATATGGTACTTGCTAAGACACAGAAGGGAGGATTAGTGGAATAGACTTGGGGTAAGTGACATCAGCAAGATAGTCGATGATAAACCTAAAGAGCCCAACTTTTGGGACAAAAATCCACTATTTGACAAAAATTGCTGGGAAAATTGAAAAACAATATGGGAGAGATTAGGTTTAGATCGACTTCTCACACATTACACCAAGATAAATTCAGAATGGGTGAATGACTTTAATATAAAGAAGGAAAGTATAAGTAAATTAGGCGAACACAGAATAATATACTTACTTGTCAGATCTCTAGGAAAGGAAAGATTTTTAAAACCAAGCAAGAGATAGAAAAAATTACAAAATGTAAAATAAATAATTTTGATTACATTAAATTAAAAAGGTTTTGTACAAACAAAACCCATGCAACTAAAATTAGAGGAGAATCAAAAAATTGGGAAAAATCTTTATAACAAAAAACTCTGACAAAGGTCTAATTACTCAAATATATAAGGAGTTAAATCAATTGTACAAAAAATCAAATTCTCCAATTGATAAATGGGCAAGGGACCTGAATAGGCAATTTTCAGATAAAGATATCAAAATTATCAATAAGCACATGAAAAAGTGTTCTAAATCTCTAATAATTTGAGAAATGCAAATCAAAACAACTCTACGGTATCACCTCACACCTAGCAGATTAGCTAACATGACAGCAAAGGAAAGTAATAAATGTTGGAGAAGATGTGGCAAAATTGGGACACTAATGCATTGATGGTGGACTTGTGAATTGATCCAACCATTCTGGATGGCAATTTGGAACTATGCCCAAAGGGCACTAAAAAAAGTCTGCCCTTTAATCCAGCCATTGCACTACTGGGTTTATACCCCAAAGAGATCATAGAGAAAAAGACACGTACAAAAATATTTATAGCCGCACTCTTTGTAGTGGCGAAAAACTGGAAAATGAGCTCTTCAATTGGGGAATGGCTGAACAAATTGTGGTATCTGCTGGTGAAGGAATACTATTGTCCTCAAAGGAATAATAAACTAGAGGAAGTCTATGTGACCTGGAATAACCTCCAGGAATTGATGCAGAATGAAAAAAAGCAGAACCAGGAGAACATTATACACAGAGACTGATACACTGCGGTAAAATCGAATGTAATGAACTTCTCTACTAGCAGCAATGCAATGATCCAGGACAATTCTGAGGAAGAACTGTGGGAGTAGAAACACAGAAGAAAAACAACTTCTTCAACACATGGGATGATGGGAATATGATTTGGGATATAGACTCTAAATGACCACCCCAGTGGAACTATCAATAATATGGAAATAGGTCTTGATATTAATGACACATGTAAAACCCAGTGGAAATGCAAGTTGGCTATGGGAGTGGGGGGGTCAGGTTTGAGAGGAGAGAAAGAACATGAATATGTAACCACGGAAAACTTTTCTAAAAAAATAAAAATAAAATGAAGCCATATCTGAATAAAGAAAAAGGGAAAGAGGGTCACTGCAGAATTTTTTTTTTTTTACTGCAGAACTTTTTAATGGCAGTTCCCGCCTTGAACTTGGTGCTGAAGGATCTCCTGAGACCACAGAACGCTTACACTCTGTATTGTCATGTGGGTAAGTTAGGCTGACTTCCTTGGCCTACCTAGGCCGCTTCCAAACTCTGCCTATCTGG
>NW_025344971.1:0-1174 GCF_016433145.1 Gracilinanus agilis
AATAATTGCAACACAGGGATTGAATCTCTTTTGGTAGAAGTTTCCCCACAGGGTGTTTCCTATTCAATGAAATCATATATGAAATCCATTTGTTTTCACATCATGAATTACAAAATCCAACTGGGGGCACTTTTCTGCTCTTTGTCCCAGGTGTGCTACAGTCCTAAGCCTCAAAATTGTTCATTATGGCTCCAATAAAAATGGCCTATAAAATGGCATAAATCCCAGAACCCTCCAGCTTCTGGGGAAATTGGAGAAAATCAGTCCTTTCTGTCCAATCTACCTCCCGATTCAGATGGTTTTGAGACAATCTGCCCATCACAAGCCTTTCCTAAATGCCGCCATTATGGGCGAGGCAACTGTATAGTTTCTGAAGGTGAAAAGCCAAAAAAGGAAACTGTCTCTGCCCTCGAGGAGCTGGCATACCAGCTCCCACTCAAGCTAGGATGTCTCTGAAACAAACTGCCATCGTCACCACCACCAGCTCCATTAATAACAATAATATTGCATATTAATAATAATATATATAAAATGAAATAATAACAATAATATTGCTGTTTGTTGGACCTGGAATCAGTCAAACAACAAGTATTTGTTTATTTATTTGTTTGTTTGTTTGTTTTACTTTTTTTTTAACCCTTAACTTCGGTGTATTGTCTCATAGGTGGAAGATTGGTAAGGGTGGGCAATGGGGGCCAAGTGACTCGCCCAGGGTCACACAGCTGGGAAGTGTCTGAGGCCAGATTTGAACCTAGGACCTCCCGTCTCTAGGCCTGACTCTCAATCCACTGAGCTACCCAGCTGCCCCCACAACAAGTATTTATTAAACACCTACTATGTGCCAGGCTCTGTGCCAAATGCTTGGGATACAAAAAGAGTCAAAAGTCGCCCCTTGCCCTCAAGGAGCTCATAATCTAATGGGTCACACAACTAGGAGACAGATTTGTAAAACAGTAGCTAGCACAGTACCTTGAGCATAGTGGCTCCATAGAAACTCTAGCTGTTATTATTTTTATTTTATTATTATTATTATTAATTTTAATATTATTATATAATCTCATTCCCCATTAATAATGATAACAATAGCGACTATTTATGCGCCACTTTAAGATTCCCCAAGCATTATCCCCATTTGAATACTTCAGCTGCAATAAAAACAAGTTACACATAGCAG
>NW_025344972.1:0-7937 GCF_016433145.1 Gracilinanus agilis
GGGCTATGGGAAGAGAGTCACATGAATTTGATGCTAATAGAGCTGTGACTTAATTCTGACATTATAGAAAGCTATTTGGAATAATTCAAGAAAAGTTGATAAAATGGGCATGTGCATTGATCCAAGGATCCCACTACTGGGACTATATCCCAAGACGTTATTGACAGCAAAAAAAAAATCTACACATACAAAAATATTCATAGCAGTGTGATTTTTAATAACAAGAAGCTGGAAACTAAATGTGTTCAACCATTGGGGAATGGATGAACAAATCGTGGTATATGATTGCAATGGAATATTACTTTGCCACAAGAAATGATGAATATGAAGATTTCAAAGAAGCAAGGAAAGGAAGAAGAGCCAAAAAATATGCAAAAGAGGCCAACAGTATAAAGCTACTGCCTGCATTTATATGATCTAGGAGCTAAGAATAGCTTTTACATTTTTACATGGTTGAAGAAAACCAAAAGAATATTTAGTGAAATGAAAATTATGCTAAATTCAAATTTTTGTGTCCATAAATAAAGATTTTGGAACATAGCCATATTCATTTGTTTATGTTTTGCCTATGGTGACTTTCAAGTTACAACAGCAGAGCTGAGAAGATGCAATAGGTCTGCATGTGGTCAAGCTCTTGGCTTTGCAATGCTACTCAGTGCACTACAAATTAGTGATGCAGTGATAACTCAATAATACTTTGATACTGCATGGATCGACATACCACAACATTCTTTTTGTCACCAGTGCATACCCATCATCTCACAACAAAAAAGTAGACTTCAAATGTGACATTTTTAAGGGGCAGTGAAGCATGGATTATTTTGTTATTGAAGTAGATAGTGGAGCTTTGTGTTTATCATGCAGTGATAGCATAAATGGTTTAAAGAATGTAATATACAACATTTACATATTTTGCACTCATCTCAATATTTTCAATTCACAGAAAAATAGCAGATAGGAAAAAATTCAAATGAAATAGCTTGTTAGACTAGAATTTTTTGACAAAAATTTAAAAATGAAAATGAGTCTACACACCAAATAAGTTTCCAAGTGATTCATTCATTAGCTAAGAAAGGGAAGTCACTTAACAAAGGTAAGTTAATTAAATAGTGTTTGATTTCAGCAGCCAATGAAATGTATCCAGAGAAAAACTTGTTTAAGATTGTTTAGCCATTAGAGTCAATTAAAATCATATATTTATAGATCAATATCAGTATTTAGAAGTTCCTATCTGTGTGAAAAGACATTTTAAAAGATGAAATACCTAAAAAAATCTCAACAGGTGGACAGGTGCAATTGATTTTCATGATATGGAACACTAACTTTAAACCTCAATTAAGCAAAATATTTCACTAGAAAAAAGAATTTCATACTTGTCAGTAATATACCTGTATTCTAAAAATTGTATTCAATTATTTTTATTATTATCATATTTTGAACTTTTTCAATAAAAATTATGTAAATTGTTTTCTCTTTTGTTATATAAGTACCTACATAATTTTCTCAATTTTGACTCACCCGGGAAAGCCTAAGTATTTGCTATCTGGCTCTTTACAAAAAAATTTGCTGACCCTAAATATAAAAAAAAAGTTTAAAGTCAGCATTGAAAATCAACATAATTCAAGTCAAATATAATGTACATTGCTACTAGTATAATGTCAGAGTTAAAGAATGCATGCTTCTTTTGTATTATTTTTTTCATTTTTTTCTACTTTGTTTTCCATTATTTTTTTTCCATAGAAATTCTATTGGTGGTATATACTTTGTAGGAAGTGTTATGTGTTGCCTGGCTAGGAAGTGTCTTTTTGGTTAAAAGAAAATGAAAAAATGAACTAAAATGTAAAAGATCAAAGGAGAGCACTTTTACATGAATTTATTGCAGTACTCCAAGCTCCATGATTTCAAGAGTATAGGTACTTTTTCTGTTGATGAACTCTCTTTTTAGCTTCATAGTCCATTTTCACCAGTTGTTGTAGCTGAAAACTTTACACACTGCAGTCAACCTGCTGATGAGCTTATGATGAAATTGCCTCACTACACATCCAAAGGGAAGAAGAAGCAATATTCATGAGAAACTTGGTGATCTCATTAGACAATATCCATTGTAACTAAATGAGTTCATTTTTGAGTTATCAGTATGAGCAACATTAATTATCTATCTTGCAGATAAAAGAAAAAGAAATCACTTCTTAATTAGATAACACATATGGACAAGAGTTCTACAAGTTCTTTCAGTATATCAACTCTTCTTCACTAGCAGCTGTAGACACATTATAATACTTTAGAAACTGTTGCATTACATATCTCAGAGTCATATAACAAAATTTATAGAACACTGGTATTGAAATATGGTCCTTTCTTTTTTGAGATAAGTTTGCAGACATCAAAAGAACTTTATCTTTTTGTGAAGGGAGCCATCATGCTCTCATCCTTCTACTTAAATCTGAATCTCAACTTATTTATTCAAACTGTTTGCACTGGTTATGTTACATATTTGCTAATGGGAAAGATTGAGATGCTATCTATCAAACTGTATGTCATAGTCTACAATAAGCATCTATTTAGTTTTTTCTAATGTATTTGATAAAGCCAAACTCTTGACTGATTAGGAATCTTTTCCAGGAGGCTTTGCAAGATTTGGGGGCTTGGTATAAGGACCAAGCAAAAGGAAGGATTAAGGAAGACCTTGTTATCCTTAGGGAACTTCTCAACTTTCATAATGAGTCTTCTCCACCATAGCAGAGAACTTTACCCTGCATACTTCTCCCATTTTCATGACTCTTCTAGTATTTTTCTGTTTGTATGTCTTTCAAGGATTCTTAAATGACTTTTGTGAACAAGTTCCAATGCCTTGTTAGAAGAAAATCTTTAAGGTGATACTTTTCTGTAGTGATTCAAAGATTTTATTGTACTAAAGAAATAATGAATACAATGGGATCTTGTGTTGTCTACATTTTCTAGTCAGCTATGGAATGGAAAAGTAGTGGTGATCACTATGAGATACCACATGATAAAGCTTAACCTGTTCCCTAACCCCTCTCACTAAGGATACCCTTAATGAGATGTTGATGAGTTTCACACAAACTAAATACAAATGGGAAAAAAGGTCAGTGGTTGTTCATGTTCTCTCAGTTATTTTTTTTGGTATTAGTAAGATTGAAGGTATTTTTCCCATGCCTTTGGTATCTTTCTCTTTTTTTTAAACCTTTACCTTCCGTCTTGGAGTCAATACTGTGTATTGGCTCCAAGGCAGAAGAGCGGTAAGGGTAGGCAATGGGGGTCAAGTGACTTGCCCAGGGTCACACAGCTGGGAAGTGTCTGAGGCCAGATTTGAACCTAGGACCTCCTGTCTCTAGGCCTGGCTCTCAATCCACTGAGCTACCCAGCTGCCCCTCTTTCTCTTTTTCAGGGGCTTTGTATATCAGTATTTCAAATCTACAGAATGGTATTACCTCCATTATGGATCTCCTTTATGTACATAAGTTTTCATTCAGAAGTTCCTGCCATCTTTGTTCTCTTTAATGCTAAACCTACCTCCTCTGTAAGGAACCAACAAAGTTCAAAGTGTATAGCTATATTGTCCCTGAAGGTGAAGAGAAGTTACTATTAAAATATTTGAAGATATTCTTTCATTTTTTCTCATATTTCTTGCCTCCATAAAGATTTTTAGCTGGACCTCTTCATAAGCTGTCTTTAACTTACTTTATCCTCTGCTGCTTCCCTTTGTTTTATGAAGTGGTATTACATATAACTTTCCTTCATTCTTTTCTACAAAATTTTACCTCCCAAAAGTTCATATTATGAATGGACAAAGCCTTGGCTTCCATTTCTCTCTGCTTGGAAAGAAAGTAAAACAACTGATAGCTGAGGTTCTTTTGGTCTACTTGTCATAGAAACTTATTACTAGCACTTTCACTTTTCTATGAAATTAATATAACTGCCATTGTCCTTTCTTCCATCCATTAACTCCTCTTCATTGTCAATAAGATTTGAATAGCTTTAATTGAGTTGTTTCAGTTACAGAGTGTATTTTTTTCTTCTCTTCTCTTTCATTTTCTTTGTAGGAAGGCAAGTGTGACTGGTGATGCTGAGACACAGTCTAAAAAATGAATATTTTGTGCCATTTTAAAATTTCATTTTATTTTACATTTATTTTTCTGAAAAGAGGTTTTACTTTATTTTGATAACCAAAATCATATATTTTATGATTGAATATTCTATGACATTTTGCCTTAAAAAATACAAATACTCCTGCAAACAGAGTACAGCATGACTATCACTTTGTACTAAATTTGATCTTTGATCTACTAAGTTGGTAAGACTCTACACACACAACTAATTTGAAAATGATTCATATGAACACAAATTCATTTACTGTCAATTAAAATATAATCAATTTCCAATTCTATATTATTTGGTGTCTGCCATATCAGGTGCTTTCAAATTCTTTTTCAAAGAATGCATTCCCAAGGCAAGGGAGCTTAAGTACAGTCTATCATCTAGGATCACTCTCATTTCTTATTCCTGATTCATTTTTTACAATCCATTCCTCACCAATCAACTATTCCCACCTTTGCATTGAAGTCACAAAGCATCAAAGTGTATGATTGGAGGGTCTTACCAAGTTTGTTTTTTACCTCATCTTCTGAAAACAATCTTGATACACAAACTGTAATCATTTTCAAGGCAATCTGTTTGCAATGACTCATCACAAGGACTGAAATATGATATGACTATCCTTAAGGTATGTGAAAAAAGAACAACTCTGCCAGTTCTTTTGTTTGATTCTCCAAGATATACCTGTAAGACAAAATTCCATCTAGCTACAACTACTTTTCAGGGGACAGGTAGGTGGTGCAGTGAATAAAATGCCTGGCCTGAAATCAGGAAGACTAATCTTTCTGAGATCAAATCTAGCCTGAGACACCAAGTAGCTGTGTGACTCTGGGCAAGTCACTTAACCCTCTCATCTGTACAATGAGCTGCAGAAGGAAATAGCAAACCACTCTAGTAACTATCTTTGCCAAGAAAACCTCAAAATAGGGTCAAAGAGTTGTTGGACACAACTGCACAATGGCAATATTTCTTCTTCTGATTTTATTCCTATGAAGGATTTCATGATTGGTGTCATTAAATTCCTCTAGTATCATATCTCACTATGCTCATGGGGAAAATGTTTCACATTTAAAGTACCAAAAGCCAAGTTAAAATTAATCAACAGTCATAAAAGAATGTGATTCTTAGTACTCTCCCCCCCCTCTTCAACCACTTGCTACTTTCACTTCAGATAATGAAGGGGAGGGAGAAACACAGAAGTGAAGGGTATTTAGGGATTTTGTTATTGTTTTATTTTGCTTTACAGATAGTTTGATTTATGTGGCCAAATTATTCATTTTTCACCAGTTGGCTAGATTTGGAGAATGAGCCCCTCTGTAACTTGATAGAATGTCCTCAGAAATCAGACTTAGTCTATTGTTATGACTATATATGAAGCCTTTCTAGCTTCAGAGAACCTGTCAGAGTATGGTGCTATTGGCATAGCCTTAAAAATAAACTGGATCACCTCCATAACCCAATAATGCATCAAAGTGCAGCATTTTCTGGATGCATACTTGGGCACCAAAGGGAAGAAAGGGTGCCCAAGTATGCATCCAGAAAATGCTGCACTTTGATGCATTATTGGGTTATGGAGGTGATCCAGTTTTTTTTAAGTTTTTAAAATTTTTTTAAAGTTACATTACAGGGGGCAGCTGGGTAGCTCAGTGGATTGAGAGCCAGGCCTAGAGACGGGAGGTCCTGGGTTCAAATCTGGCCTCAGACACTTCCCAGCTGTGTGACCCTGGGCAAGTCACTTGACCCCCATTGCCCACCCTTACCACTCTTCCACCCAGGAGCCAATACACAGAAGTTAAGGCTATAAAAAAAAATAAAATAAAAAATCTTTCTGCCCAACTATTTAAAAAAAGTTACATTACACATGCCCTTCAATCTGTAGAACTCTTAACTGGTCATTTATCCTGGTGAAATCAAGGACGGAAAGGCACCATGTACATCATAAAATTCATGGCAGTGTTCTTTTTGAAATTAAAAACAACAACAACAAAGTGAAAAAAATCTGAAAACAACTGGGGATTGATGACTAAAAAAATTTGATATATGAATATAATGGAATATTATTGTGCCATAAGAAATATCAAATAAGAGGGATTTAGAAATGATAAAAAGACTTGAATGAATAGATGCAAGCTTCAATAAGATAAAGCAGGAAAATAATATGCACAATGACTACATTAATATAAATGAAAATAACACTAAAAGGCAGTCATGTGTTGATTAAGTACAATAGCTAATCTCAGTTCTGGAGAAGCCAAATGCCTGTTAACATTTATTAAGTATCCAATATATGCCATACGCCAGGAATCCAAAGACAAAACTGCAACTTCACCTGCCCTAAAAAAAGTCACATTGCAGTAGGAGAAACATTTCCATCTATAGATATGTGAAAAACATGTACAAAGCAGACACAGGGAAATCTTGACAAGTATGTGGTAAGAGCTGGAGAGGACTGTGTAAGACTTCAGGCAGAAGGTGGCCTTCTGACTTGAGTCGAAAAGAAAACCAGGAACTCCAAGAAGTGGAAGTGAGAACAGAGAACATTTCAGACTTAGGGGATAGCCTGACACAGAGTCAATGCTTGAGTGACAGCCGATAGGTCCCTATGGCTAGAGCAGAGAGCATGGAGTGAAATAAAGCATAGGCAGACTGGAAAGGTAGAAAGGAATCAGAATGTGAAGACTTCAGTGCCAAACAAACAACTTATTTTTTGATCCTGGAGGTAAAAGGAAGCCTCTGGAGTTTATTGGCTGGCAGGCATTGAGGGATAACTACACTTTAAGAAAACCAGTTGGCTAGCTTTTTGAAGGATGGGTAGAATAGAGAGACTTGAAGCAGGGAGTCCACTTAGGAAGTTACTACACTGTTTGGGGAAAAGGTGATGAGGCCCTGTCCTCAGGTGGTTAGAATGTCCCTAGAAAGAACAGGATTAGAAAGCAACCAAAGACCACATTAACTTTTTTGACTGCCACGTCAGTGTCGATTCCTTTTGAGCTTTCAATCAGTTAAAATCCCCAGAGATTTATGACATGATCTGTCTAGTCACGCCTCTCCCACTGGACAATTGTGTAACAGAATTTTTTAACTCAAGTATATGATAAAAATTTTTATTTATTTTTATTTTATCAAATTTAGGCTATTATTATAGCCTGCAGAGATGACTCTAGACTCAGTCATTCAATGTGTTTGCTATAAAGCTTTGATTCATCTACATATCAAATGTCTGTTTTTCTTGCCTTTATCTAAGGGAATGATAAAAATCTTGACCCCTGGAGAGCCTAGGATAAATACTTTATTAATCCCCACTAAAGAACTCCCTCCTCCCAGTTGAATTAACATACTAATGAGTGTACTTTGGGTCCCATCTGTCAATCTTTGTGGACTCTACCTAATTATACTATCATCCAGTCACATATTTCCAGGTTGCCCATGACAATAGCAAGAAAAACTTTCAAATGCTTTGCTGAATATGTTCATAGCAGGTTACTAACCTACCAGTCTTAGAATCCTGTTAAAGAGAGAAATAAGGTTGTGACCTATTGTTCCTGACTCTATGCTTGCTCTTGGTTATCATTGCTTCCCTTTCTACATGTTAATAAAGCATTCTTTTAATGATGATAAATCCATCCTAGTTTTTTTTTTTTTGCCAAAAATCAAAGGCAAACTCATTGGCCTGAAATTTCAAACCACACTCTCTTGTCCTTTTTGGGAATCAGAACATTTGCTCATCTCTAGTCCCCGGGCATCTCTTCCATTCCCCATCTCATTTCAACAGTCCCAGATAATAACATGGCAATCACTTCAGTCATTCTTTTATATATATA
>NW_025344973.1:0-9780 GCF_016433145.1 Gracilinanus agilis
CTCTCTCTCTCTCTCTCTCTCTCTCTCTCTCTCTCTCTCTCTCTCTGCTTCCCTCTCTCCCCCCCCCACCCCTTCCCTCTCAGGAAGGAAAATGAGGATATTAGAACAGGAAGACAGGAGAAAACAAAGGGACAGAAAGTCAGATGTTGCTAGTCTTCACATGTTCCCCAAATTAGATTGGGAAACTCATCAAATATAACACATTCCACACAAAACTTCCTGGTTTATCATTCTCCCATGCTCAGTGGCCTTCAAAGATTCTCAATTATTTACAGGATAATGTATAAAATCCTCAGCCTGGCACCAGCTGACCTTCTCAATCTGGTTTCTTTCTAGTCTCCAATGCACAACCTCTGCTGTAGCCAGACTCTCTAAGAACTGGTTAGAGTTGGTTTCAGCACACCCCTGAAGAGAAATTTTGAACCTTGGAACATAATCCACACCACCAGCCTTGGTGGGGAGGAGGGGGAAAGATAGGGAAAGAAAAGAACCCTGGGGCACTGAAATACTGCTATTGGAAAGAGGGTGGAGAAGGGTTCACTTGGGGTTTGCCTCTGTGACAAGGGGAAACACCATATGGTAGCTTCTTACTTTCACTAATTAACTTTTGTTAGCCAGATGCTAAATTTAACAGTTTCAATAGCCAAATAAGAAAGTCAGGTGCAGTCATTACCCACTAAATTTGGATGTTCTGGGGAAAATCTATAATGGTCCCCTCGGAGTGGAGGTAGATTTGAAACCTGGTTTTTCTGTGTAGAGGGAATTTCTGATTGTCTAGACTTAAGAAAGTAACGGAAAACATTTTAATAATGTAGATTAAACTTAAAAGTGTGTTGGGGGATATTCCTCTTCCACCCCCAAGCTGGTTGTTAAACATTTCCAGCACTCTCCTGACTCTCAGTCTCTGTCCAAGCTTGCTCTTGCTAGTTCCTGACAATGCCTGAAATTTTCTTGTACAAGGTACGAAAGTTTTCATTGTCTACTGATGAATTTTGTTTTGAAATTAATGGTATCTCCTAAAAGAAAAAAAAGTATGAGATTCCCTTAACAAAGTTAGTTCTTTATCAAGAAGCCTTATCAAGGCTATCATTAAGTTACATTCTCTTTAGTGATGAAGTTCTCCCAGATGATGCCTAATTACTGAGAAGTTAACATCTAAGCTCCTTTCCTGGATGTTACCCTTAAAAAGGCTGGGAGTCCATAGAGAGGAAATAAAGGCAGACAGCTTATGTAGTAGAGTGGGGTTGGATCCTGGGGAAGGAATTTGGGGCAGGCAGGAAAGTCTATCTACACAGCCTCCCCAGGGATCTTCTTAGCCCTAGAGATGGTAGAAGTGTCAAAGTTGTGAAGAAATTCCTGATCTGAAAATGGATCAAGTGAAATCTTGAATCAGAGACCATTACAGAATAGAGCCATGATATGGAGAAGCCAACCCAGACTTTGCCCTTCACTACTCCTGAGCTATATGGACAGTGCAAATCTGGGAGACACTGACCCCCAGGTTCTTTTCTCATTCTGGGAGACACTGACTCTGAGTTCCTCCCTCATTCTGGGAGATCCCAACCAAATATTACAATTCTTAAGCACTGTATTGACCCCTGGGAATGTGGGGCTCACCAGAAGAAATAACTGCTCAACTTTATAATAACACAGAGTATTCTCCTTTTTCAGGGAGAAGGTGTCAATACTAGAATAATATACGTCTGGAGCACTATTTAGGTCCCTGCAGGGAAAAAAGAGTTGGTTTGGTTGTTTTGGGCCTTGGGTATGAGTCCTTTGAGCTTTTTGATGGATTAAATGAAGGCTTGCAAATGAAGACCTGAAGGCAGAGAAGATGCCAACCTGCATTGTAGGAGGAGTTTACTCACACCAGTGAAATCACAAAGTCCAGTTCCTGTCCTGAAATGAAGCCTGCCCTATATTAAATAAATCATTAGCCTGAGTGCTCGCAGGTGAGTTTTCCTCTAGAGAATGAGACAGAAGTCAAATTCCGATATCCCCAGCAAATAACCCCGGGTGGACAAAGGAGTCAAAAGCTATGGTTAGTAATAAGTCCCCCAAGATTGAATTCAGCCTGTGGAAACCCTGAGCTGACATCAGTGCTAAGACATGGGGAATATGACCTTGGCAAGGTATTTTGCATCTCTGTGCTTCCACATCTTCATCTGTGACATTACGATAATAATAACTGCCCTATATAGGATGACTGTGAGCAGCAGGTGAGGTAAGATGTGTGAAAGTATTTTATAAACTGTTAAGTGTTACATAAATGCAACTTGTGATTATTATTCGTTGAATTAAGTAAGTCTCTCTCTATAAAATCAGCAACCCTGACACCATGTGGCCTCCTTTGGTTGGATGATATTCTGGTTATCAGACCCTTGAAGGAGTTCTCAGTCTGAGACTAGGGCACAGGGGAAAATTATCTCAAGCCTGTGGACAGATAAGAGTCTGGCTCCTAAGAAAGTGATCAGAAGCAGAGGAAGGAAGGCAATGATAAAAAGGTCTAGAGATTTGTGTTGAAAGTACCCATCAGACACAGGAAACTGGAGGTGGTAGCTTAAAATAAGCAGACAAAATGACAGAAAGGAAATCTCCTTCTTGAAGGGAGCAGATAATAGAGCTTCTCTCTGGTGTTCAGAATAGGGGTGGAGGGGATACTTGGGAAGTTTGGGCTGGGGCAGTGATTTTCCCCATAAGGCTATGGAAAGGAAGTGCAGAATAATTGAAACCAGCATCAGACAGGAGATATCTAAGTTTGAATCCCTTCTCTAAAGGTAATTGTAACCAAACCTCTGAGCCTCAGTTTGATCATCCTTAAAATGATGATAGTATCTGTGGTACCTACTATTGGTAAACCTGTTGTGGTTTACCAATAGTCACCTAACTAAGAAGTAAGGGAGGCAGAATTTGAACCCACATCTTCTGACTCCAAGCCCAGCACTCTATCCATTATGACAGGCTGCCTCAGTAAACATTTATTGATTCGAGTATCAGAACAGTAGGCTAAAAGGAACTTTGAGATAATCTAGCATTTACACATAAAGAAACTGAGATCCCAGAGAAGGAAAATGCCTCGCCCAAATTCTCCCAATGAGTCAAGAGCAGAGCCCAAGATTAGACCCAGATTTTTTGGTTCCAGTGTTCTATAACTTGAGACTGTCTGGAACAAATCAAGCACTCTAGCTGGTGGCTGGGGTGAGTCTCCTTTGCTCATTAAATTCTAGAGCATAATATTCCTGCTGGCCCAATAGGAGGCTGGGATGAGCCACGGGGCAGAGGAACTTACGGATGGGGCTTGACTTGGATGTAATTCTTTGGAATGAAGCCTTCAGCACCACGCAGCTCCGCCTTGTACCAATTCTGGTCATCTTCCATGTTCAGAATCTGTATGCAAGAAAGTAGATCCAATTTAGTCTGGAGGTGAGCACATCCTGTGAGCCCAGCCCTGTGCCAAGCACTCTGGGGGAGACAGGTAGACATAGAGCCTCTTTATTCTTGGGGAGGTTAATACCAGGGAAACTGATGCAAGACACTGGGACACCAAAGGATTCTAGCTCACTATTAAGTACTAGTTAGAGTCAGATAATCTCTAGCATGGGCTATGTTGGGCTGCTCAAGGTAGACTTACTGGTGGAAGTGAAACTTGAACCCTAGAGCCTTGAATAACAACAACAAGCATTTGTATACTACTCAAATGTTTGCAAAATGCTTTACAAATATTATCTGATCCCCACAGCAACCTTTGGAGGTAGGTGCTATTATTACCTCCCTTTTACAGATAAAGAAACTGAAGCAGACAGAGTCCTAATCAAGGTGGGGGAAATAGAATAATCATTTATTAAGAACCTACTCTATGCCAGGCACCGTGTTAGTCTCTGGGGATGCTGATATGTGAAATAACCCCTGTTTGGAAGGAGTTTGCATTCTGTAGGGGCAAACATGCAGACAGGTAGAGGGGAGTTTCAAGCCAGACCACTTTATGTCACGGCTCTCTTCATTTAACCACCAGCATGGAATTTACACAGATGAGCACAGAACCCCTGTGGGTTTCTCTGAGAGTCTCTTTCCTTGACTCAATGAACTAAATTTTAAAGGTTGCCCTTCCTATTTCTCCCTTTTTGATTCACTTAATTGACTAATTCAAGCTTCATAAAGGGATCAGGGAGTTTACACACTAGCTCTCATCTTCTATGCCTACATCCGCTGAGGTTGGAGGGGGAGGTCCCTCTCCCTTACATAGCTATACTTCAAATACTTCAGTAAATCTGGGATCTCATTGATGTGGGAATTCCCTCCAATAACGCAGATCTTAATCAATCAATCAATCAATCATTATGCATTTATTAAGCACCTACCATTTGCTGGACATCTGGGGTTACCAATACAAAGAAAGAAAAAAATCCCTACTTTTAAATTTATATTCTAAACCCACCTCAGCCTGTTCATCCTGTGTGACTTCACCATATCCTTCCATAAGGACACCACAGGAGGTCAACCCACTTTGTTAGCAGTTTCCTCCAGTTGTCTTCACATCCTGGGAACTATCAGCTGTCTCTCTCACTCCCATCTGTTTTCTGGCATTTTTTTATCATAATAACTTTGACAACTTCCTTTATACCACTTCCTCTGCATAATTCCTTGTTTAAAATGTGTGGCAGTCTACTCAGGCCCACTCTGTATCTCTGTGTTGTTCTCTGGATGATTCTCAGACTTCATTTCTCATAGAATTTTTCTGAGACTGAGAAGTGTCTGAGACCAGATTCGAACCCAGGTGCTCTATCTACTGAATCACCTAAGTGCCCTTCTATCCTCCTTCTAACTTATACAAATAATCTATGCACATGTCAAGAGCATCCTTGAAGAAGAGAACAGGCTACTGGTGAAAATAAATAAATAGAAGCAAAACAAAACAAAAACCCAAGAGTCCTTTCAAAAAGGTACAGAATTGTTTCAGGGACAAGACTGAAAGGGAGAAAAGAATAGGAAATTGTGTTTGCTCCAAAGAATGTCAAGGTAAAAAGAAAGGTGAAATTGTGGTAGGGAAAAGACAGGTGAAGGATTGGTGAGTCTGGTAGTGTAGGAGTGTCACTGAAAGAGAAAAAATGCAGAATAAATCCTAGAACCCTTAAAAGAAAAGAGAAAGGATGACTGAAGAGCAGGCTGAGATCAAGGGTACAGGAGGTGGTATTATATCAGCAAGAATTACGTGATAAACTTTAGAGTCAGAATATCTAGGTTCCACATTCTTCCTGCCCTTGGGCAAATCATTTCATTTCTCGCAAAGGAAGGAAATAAACATTTAAGTGCTTACTCTGTACCTAACTCCATGCTAAGTAAATATTGGAGATACAAATGGAAGTAAAAAATCAAGTCCCTGCCCTCAAAGAGCATACTTTCTGATGGAGGAAGACAACGTGCAGAAGAGAGCTAAAAGAGAAGAGAAAAATAACTCTCTTGGAGGCATGGTTTTGAAGTCTAGAAAGTCAGGAATAGGGCTAAGAGAAGATAAAAGCTGGCTGACCTGAGATTTTCCACCAAATAGAGACTCTAGAAAGAAATCACCAATGGAAAAAGGGGAGTTGACCACGTAGAGGAATATTCCAAGATGAGCAAGCCACAAGGATGCTAGGCTGTCCCAGGACAAAGAGGCCCCAGATGCTAAGGGAAGTTCTAGGATGAGCCTCTAGGCTTTGATTTCTTCATTTACAAAATAAGGGGTTTAATCTTTCAGGATTCTTAATCTAAACTCTGTGAACTTTAAAAAATATATTTCTTTAAGCCCTTATCTTCTCTTGTAGTATTAATTCTAAAACCAGCAAGGGCTAGGCAATCAGGACTAAATGACTTGCCCAGGGTCACACAGCTAGGAAGTCTGAGGCCATATTTGAACCCATGTCCTCCAGACTCTAGGCCTGGTACACTACCCATTGTGATACTTAGCTGACCCCAAAATATTTTGATAAGTGTATTTCAACACAATTGGTTTTCTTCGTAATCTCATCTACTATAGCATTTTAAAACATTATTCTGAGAAATGTTTCACCACATTGCCAATGGCATCTATAGCACAAAAAAAAGTTAGGAGCTCTGGAAATTTATCTCTAAGGTCTCTTGCAGCCCTAAAGTTATGATTCTAGATTCCTAATTTAATGGTTTCAATTCTTGCTCTGTCACACACTTGCACGACTCAAGGCATATCTCTTTACCTTTTTCCTCCACACTTTCCTTATCTTGCAAAATCAGAAGATTGGAATAGGTTATTTCTAAGGTTCCCTTCCAGTTCTGGCCTATATTCTAATCCTCCTGTTTAAATTCTCCTGCTCCCTACCCCTCAGCAAACCCCTTTCTTTCCTCCACTCCACCATCATTTCCTAGGCACCTCTTCATCAGTAGTTAGGAGGTAGTAAAATCTCCATTCCCACTCCTGCACAGGTAGTTAGAAACTCTGAACAAATTTTCCCAAAGCAACCTCATTATCCATGGTAGTTGACCCTGGACAAGACATGGAACCTTTTTTAGAATTCAGTTTATTCATTTATAAAGTATAAAATGAGGAGGTTGGGTTAGAAGATTTTTCTAACTCTAAATCTCTGTTCTAGGTAGATTAGGTTCTACAGCAAAGTTATTGTCAGTCAATCATTTCAGTCATGTTCAACTCTGTGACCCCATCTGGGTCGTCTTGCCAAAGATCCTGCAGTAGTTTGCCATTTCCTTCTCCATCTCATTTTACAGATAAGAAAACTGAGGCAAACAGGGTTAAGTGATTTGCCCAGGGTCACATAGCTAGTAAGTGTCTGAGTTTAAACTTGAACTTAGGTCCTCCTAACTTCAGACCCCCTGAGCTACCTAGCCGCTCCATAGTGGGATTACCATAGTACTATTTAGCTACAATCTAATTGCTCATCCTTACATAACTTTATGGTTTACCAAGTATTCTTCAAACTACCACTCTGAGATAGGTAATGTAAGCATTATTATTCCTTATTACAGATGAAGAAAATGAGTCTCAGAGAAGTTAAATGACTTACACAGAATCACATTATGGATAATAAGTGTCTTCAGACTCCAAGTCCAATGCTAATAATAGTGACAATAATAATAACTGATACAAAATATAGATGTGTGTACATATTCATATATATGCATACATATACTCACATTCATTTATATGGCTTACATTTATGCACGGAGTAAATACAATGTTCAGGGAGGACTAGCACCTCTGGAGTGAGGGCTTGCTGAGCCCTTTTCAGGGCTCTTCATCCACCTTTGGTGTCTGTTACCCAACTCTCACCTCTGGCTCCCAGAAGCGATAGCATCCACAGCTACCATACTCCAATAAAAGCATCTTGGCATATGGCCTCAAAACTCATCAGTGAGTTAGTGTTATCTACTCCAAGCAATGAAGACTTCCCTTGGTGGAATGGGTAGATGAGAACAATTTGCTTCAACAACCATGAAGGGGACTAAAGTGGGTGTTATGGAGCCCTTATAGCTTCATCAGACATCCAAGATACCAAGGTCACCCACTGAATCCCTGGGCATCACTAGTTATCTTGACTTTTGTCCTGCCACTGGACTTGGATGACTTTGGGAGAGAGTAAGGCTGAGGACTTTGTACAACTCTGCCTTGTTTAAATCCAATTCATGCCCAAATCACCACGCCCTGTGATGTCTCTGGTCTTCTTCGAAAGGAAAGATGAACAATTATATATATATATATATATATATATATATATATATATGATTTACAAAGTGTCTTACATACATTCAATGTTTTACCCAAGCAATAACCTGAGAAATAGGAATATTATCCCCATTTTACAGATGAGGAAAATACATTAATCCTAAATTTTAAGCACAAACTTATAGAGAGTAACTAAATTGTCTCATATTTATAAATTACATTTTCCAGGCTGACAGGATAATCCCTCTCTTTACTTTATCCCACCTCCCATAGGAAGATTCCTCAAGAAGTAATGCCTGTTGGGAATGAGTGAATAAGTTGTAGAATATGCTCATAATGAAATACTATTGTGCCATAAGAAATGACAAACAAGATGACTGCAAAAAAACTGAAAAGACTTATATGAACTGATGAAAAGTGAAGTGAGCAGAACCAAAACAGTTGTATACAGTAATAATAATAATGTATGATAATCAACTATAAATGACAACTACTATTAACAAGGTAAAGATCCAGGACAGCTCCAAGGAACATATGATAAATGCAGATTGAAACATACCATTCTTTTTTTTCTTTCTTAATTGATTGTAATAACAATTATCAATATAGGTTTTCCAAAATTATAAGATCCAAATTGTCTCCCTCCCTCCCTTTTCCCACCTCTGCCGGAGATTGTAAGCAACTTAATCTGGGTTTTATATACATATATGTTATCCTGCAGAACATATTTCAATACTGGTCATTTTTGTAAGAGAATAGTCATATAAAACCCCAACCCCAAAATAAAAACACAAATAAGCTACAGTAAAAAATAGTATGCTAGTATGCTGTGATTTGCATTCCAACTCCAACAGCTCTTTCTCTGAATTGGATAGCATTCTTTGTCTTAAGTCCTTTAGCATCATCCTGAATCATTGTTTTGTGCTGACAATAGCTAAGTCTTTCATAGTTGAGCATCATATAATATTGTTGTTACTGTACATAATGTTCTCCTGGTTCTGTTTATTTCACTCTGCATCAGTTCATGCAGGTCTTTCCAGCTTTTTCTAAAATCATCCTGCTTATCATTTCCGATAGCACAATAGTATTCCATCACCATCATATACTACAATTTGTTCAAACACTCCCCAGTTGCTGGATATTCCCTCAATTTCCAATTCTTTGTCACCACAAAAAGAGCTGCTATAAATATTTTTGTACAAGTAGGTCCTTCCCCCACCCACCACCACCTTTTTTTAATCACTTCTATCACTAATGATTGTGTTACTGGATAAAGGGAAACATATCATTCCTTACTTTATTTCCTCCATGAATTTTTCTCTAGCATAAGCAATATGTGTCTTGTTTCACAACTTGATAAATATGGAAATATGTATTGTATGATAATATATATACAACCTATACACATTACTTGTCTTCTTAGGGAGAGGGAAGGGATGGGAGGGAGGGAGAGAAAATGGATTGCAAAATGTCAGAAAATGAATATTAAAAGTTATATTGACATGTAATCTGGAAAAAAATTAAAATTTGTTATTAAAAAAAGAAGAAGAAACATTCAGCCACCTTAGTTCCCAAGTCTGGACCCAGCAACTACCATAGACCCAAACTTATACTAGAGATCTAAACAACCTCGACATTTATTTTGGCTGAATTAGTCCAAGGTGGCCTTTTTAGAGGAGGGAGCAATGTATAGCAGAAATAGCATTTGCTATGTGAACCAGGAAACCATAGTTTCAATTATGACTCTGCCAGAGACTTGAGTGACTCTAGGCATATCTTTTTACCTGTCAACCACAGTTTCCTTATTTTTCAAAGTGAGATTGGCCTAGATTATTTGTGAGGTCTCTTCTAATTTTGGCCTTAGATGAATATAGATTATAATTTTTTTGGCTAACTCAAATCCCAGGGGGCAGACTCCCCAGTGCAGGCCAGACATTCATCATTACAATATTTAGTCATTAGGATTAGAGTCCAGGCCTTTGCAGCATCCTTTCCCTTTCAAAAACCTAATTTTTCAATGCAAAAAATAAATGTCCTCTCCCTGCTTTGGATTCATGCCCCATTGCCTTCTATCTAGACATATATATATA
>NW_025344974.1:0-2218 GCF_016433145.1 Gracilinanus agilis
CTTCCATACTCTCTCTTCCTTTCCTTTTTCCAGTCCTTGAATTTTTCTCTCTTTTTCTTTTTTTCATTCTTGCTTTCTTTAAACTTGTCTATTCCCCTATTTTGCCCTCTTACTTTTCTCCTATCTCTCAATCTGTCTCTTGCTTTACCTGTTTTTCTGTATCCCCTATGTCTTCTCCCTTTCTCCCTTTATCTAAAATACCAAGAAAATATGTTGAAGGGCAGAGATTTAAGGAATCTCAAGATGCTTCCCCTCAGGTTCTTTGTTTTTGTTTTATTTTTAACTTTGAGCTGAGAGGAATTGTCAGGAACCCAAAGGTGGTTAGGAGTCTGGAGGAAACCACCTCTGTTGAGTAAGAATGTGAGACTGGGTTTTCTAGGTTTGCTTTTAACCCAGTTGGCCATGTCCAAAGTTGTTGGTTTTAAGGAGGGTGGGTTCCTTCAGAATCTCTGAGTTTATGATACACCCCCCTGTGTGAGAACCTGTCTTAGGTGCTGAGAAGTAGATACTGCCCTAAGGGTGCTCCCAAACTAAAGAAGATTTGGGAATGTGAAGATGCGCTTTAAAACCTATGTGTAGCCCTGATTTGTCTCTAAAGATATCAGTATGGTTTTGGAGAGGGTCTGAGGGAAGAAAGGACCTTCTTCTCCCTTGAATCCAAATCTCAGTTCCTTATGGTCAAAAGCATTAGCCATAACTTCGGAGACATATCTCAGACTTTCACCCACACCAGTACTGAACACTGAAAATCTTCTCATCATTTCACTTTATTAATGTGTCTGATTAAAACTGGTCCCGTGAAACCTATGTGAGATGAAGGAGAATGCAGGAATATGCTTGACTTACGCATCCAGTGTCAGAAGAATGACTGTGGTTGAGGATCTCTTCTGTGAAGTTTTTATTTGGGGCAGGTCTGGCCCATGGAAAGGACATGGAGCAGCAGCCTGTAGATTTGGAGCTTTTTTTTTTTACCCTTGTACTTCGGTGTATTGTCTCATAGGTGGAAGATTGGTAAGGGTGGGCAATGGGGGTCAAGTGACTTGCCCAGGGTCACACAGCTGGGAAGTGGTTGAGGCCGGGTTTGAACCTAGGACCTCCTGTCTCTAGGCCTGACTCTCACTCAACTGAGCTACCCAGCTGCCCCAGGAGCTCTTTTTTTGAAGATCTTCTTCCTAGGAGCCCTGGGTAGACCCTCTTGGCCCAGTGGCTGCAGCTGCCAAAACACCTGGTTCTTGTGTTCTCTTTGGACAGTTTGCTGAGATCTGGGTTTACCCATAGGGATGGTCATTAGTGTAGAGCATAGATCTTGGGCATCTTTGAGAGTCATGTTGGAAGTGCATCTCTGGGGTGCCCTCCATGGATACAGATGGAATGGGAATGATGTTTGACTTTGGGGGGCCATCTTGCTACAGGTCAACAGGCAAAGTGTAAATTGGGAAATCAAATTCCCAATCCAATCAAGCCTTGGTTGCAGCCTTCTCTGGAGAGCTCACTCTGGAAATGTGACTTGTCCCCCTACCTGAGAATGGGCCTTCTTCAGTGATACTCCATTTCTATGTTCCCCATGATGTCATGTCCAAGAATGAGACTTTCCAAGAAGTATTATCCTTTGATTTCTTTGCGTGTGAAAAAGTTAATTATATTTTGTTTTTTTAACTCCTAACAGGCAAGCTCAAAACAATTTCATTTCTCTTTGATACTGAAGCATGGGTCAGTAGAAAGAGGAAAAACTTAAAAAAAATAGGGAAAGAACTGAAACTAAAGGGAAGGGAAATGTAATTTTTGTTTCAATATATTTTACCAATCTTTGCTTTTGAGATTCATGACCTCAAGATTTTTGTCATCTCCAAGTCTGTATTCCCCTCCATATTTTAAGGAATTCTGGAGTCCTTGATGAGGTAGAATGGGCAGGCTTTTTACCTTTTTCCCTCACTAGGCCTTTCTTCTGCTCTTCAGGAAAATATCAGGGCTTTAGGGGTTTCAGGACAAAGAACACTGATCATGTCATCTATTCAGTAATTTCTTCCTTAACCAAAATATCTCCCCTCCCTTTACTCCACCCGAAGGGACTCTGTGTTGGCTTGGAGAATGTCCATTTCCAGTGAGACCCCCTGTTGTGCTGGACATTCCATTCCCTGGTGGAGAACATGGTGCCCTCTGAGTCCACCCCACCCAGTCTGAAGCAAGTTTTGGTTTTTGTCCTTGGGCTGCTTGCTGG
>NW_025344975.1:0-1081 GCF_016433145.1 Gracilinanus agilis
TTTTTAGTATCTGTATGTTTTATGAGACCTCTCTGTCCTAACCAGTTATCATTTTCTGTGTTTTGTCTAATTTATCTGTTCTATGAGCCCTATCTATTCCATCTATTCTATCTGTTCTGTGTTCTCTTTCTTTTATGTGTTCTACCTCTCCCATCCATTCGATTATATCTTTTGTATGTGTTGTATTCTCCAAGTGCGATCTCTACATTCTACATGTTCCATCTATTCTATGTGGTTTACCTGTTCCTTTGAGCACAATAGTATTCCATCACCCGCATTCCCCAATTGAAGGACATACCCTCCTTTTCCACTTTTTTTCCACCACAAAAAGCGCAGCTATAAATGTTTTCCCATAAGTCTGTTTCTCTATGATCTCTCTGGGGTACAAACCCAACAATGATATGGCTGGATCAAAGGGCAGGCATTCTTTTATAGCCCTTTGAGCATAGTTCCAAATTGCCATCCAGAATGGTTGGTCAGTTCACAACTCCACCAGCGATGCATCAATGTCCCAATTTGACCACATCCCCTCCAGCATTCATTATTCTCCCCTTCTTTCATTTTAGCCAATCTGCTAGGTGTGAGGTGATACCTCAGAGTTATTTTGATTTGCATTCCTCTAATTATTAGAGATTTGGAACACTTTCTCATGTGCTTATTGATACTTTTGATTTCTTTACCTGAAAATTGTCTATTCATGTCTCTTGCCCATTATCAATTGGGGAATGGCTTGATTTTTTATACAATTGCTTTAACTCCTTGTATATTTGAGTAATTAGACCCCTGTCAGAGTTTTTGTTATAAAGATTTTTTCCCAATTTGTTGTTTCCCTTCTGATTTTGACTACATTGTTTTTGTTTGTACAAAAGCTTTCTAGTTTGATATGATCAAAATAATTTAATTTACATTTTGTAATTTTCTCTAACTCTTACGTGGTTTTAAAGTCTTTCCTTTCCCACAGATCTGACAAGTAAACTATTCTGTGTTCACTTAACTTGTTTATAGTTTCCCTCTTTATATTCAAGTCGTTCACCCATTCTGAATTTATCTTGGTGTAGGGTGTGAGATGTTGATCTAGACC
>NW_025344976.1:0-8385 GCF_016433145.1 Gracilinanus agilis
ATATATATATATATATTTCAAGTAGAAAGAAAAGCACAAACAGTACCATGGAGGCCTGATGAAACATGAGAAAAAGAAGCAGTAGAAGCTTGAAAGCCAGCGTGTCTCCACATTTCTAAACAAGATTCAGAATTCCTTACACTAATGCTGTATTTTCTATATAAACCCAGGTCAAGGTTGTAAAAAATAAAATATTTAGTTAATCTATATTTTTCCTAGGTAGTAATAAGTTCAAATTAGATTTTTCTTCATAAAACTCACTGGTTGTTCAGGAGAGGAGGGGAAGAGGGGTTGGGGAACATAGGGAGAAAAATAAGAGCCACACATGTGGTCACTGTCTGTATCTCTAACAAGACATCATTATGAAGCCAGGAAGCTGAATCTATTTTACATATACTCAGGTAGATAATATATGAATATTTTCTGAGAAAGTCCACTTTACAGAAGCAAGTCTTATTTCCTGGAAATCAGGTCACTTCATTTTCCTTCCTACCATTATCCAAGGATATCATCTGGGACAGCATCCAAATGACTCCATTATTACACACTCAGCTTAATTGGTTCTCCTCATTAATTTATTCCATTTTTTAACCTATGAGATGACCTGAAGATACAATAGCATATAAAAATAAAATGAAACTAAAATAAAATTCCTACTGCCTAGTTGAGAAATTTATTTTTCTTTTTTTCCCCCTCCTTTTATTTTTGTCAAATAATAGAGAAGAAGCAAAATTAGTTTCTGTTCTTCAGTTCATTAACTAGTTGACTTTAACATTTGCAGCAAAAATATTCAAAGGTAAATATGTATATGTATATATATATATGTATGCATATATTGATACTGGAATTAGAGCACTGATTTCAAGATCCTCTTCATTTTAACATTATGAAAATGTAAATTCACAGTAGAAAAAGATTGAATAGTTAAATTATTGTGGTGGTAGTTTAAACTTCTCAAATATTAAAAAAATAAGAATAATAAAATTTTAGGAGTAAAAGTCAACCTTGATTTAAGAAAATCTACCAAAAAGTATTGAAAAAATAGCAAACTATCAAATAATTCACATTAAAGTATTAATATTGCAAATAGCTATTTCTTTAATCCACTAAGAATGTGATTCTTTTTTTAATGGATTTACATGCAAGGAATTTACCTTGTGAAGTGAATCACAGCTGCAATTCTTTGATTGACCCATTCTCAGCCCTAATAATGGAATCCTTTTTTTCAGAAATGCTAAGGCATGAAGGATATAGGTTTCCTTTAAATGGTATCACACATCTACTAGTCATTGTCTAACAGAGAAACCTGGAACAAGTCAGATATCTATTAGGATATTGATTGAAATGCACCAATAAAGAAAAGACAACTTATTCATATGAAATATAGCAAACTTTCCCTGAATAGAAACTTTGCAAACAAGCTTCAGATAGACATGGTGTTGAGGTAAAGGACATCCTATTCCTGGAGCCTTTAGGAAGGCTCCAGAACTGAAGCAAATATGTAAAGAAATCATTGTCAAGTAAACAAGCATTTATTATATATTGACTTGGTGCAGGGCACTGTGCTGAGTTGTGGAATTACAAAGAAGGTCAAAAAATATTCTCTGCTCTTAAGGAAAAAAAATCTATGTTTTTGAGTGGATATCAGAGCAACATGCTATAGACTATGCTCATGGTTAAAAAGGTGGAAAAGGGCAAAAGAACATATGAGGAAGGCATATGGTAAGGAAGGCATATGGTGATTCTGAGTCCAACAGTGGTAGTGGAATCCTGGTGACTCTATCTGCTTACACACATAGGGAAAAAGATTGTCCACAATCTTGTAAATTTACCCAGAGAGCATTTTTCCTCATCCACCATCTCAGGTGGTGTAAGAGTTAGGACCATTTGTCTAGTGAGCTGGAAATGACTTTTCCTACATGATTCCCTCTTATTATTCACATTGCTTTTTGCCCTGAATACTTTTCTGATTAGATTAGATTAGTGATTAAAATAGTCTAGGAAAAGAGAATAGGGCCTTGGCCTGAGATTTGCAAAATAGATTATCTCCAAGCAATCAGAAAGCATATGTGAACTAATTAATAGGAAGGGTAGTTAAACAAGAAAAAATATGTTTTTCTTTATCTGCATAGTTTTGTGTTCTGAAAAAGACAACAGGATTGGAGTTGGATATTTACTTTCTCCCCATGTGACCTTGGGCAAGTCATCTATCTGGACTTCAATTTTGATAAATCTGAAAGGTTGGCATGCATTTTCAAAATTGATAAGTCTGCGCTTGAAGTGAAGATTAAAGGCTACTTTGATTGTGACCTATTCACAGATGTTAAATTGTAAATATTTATTTATTTGTCTTTGTTAGACTATTAGTAGTTTAGCTGGCAGCACTGATATTTATTTGTTTGAGAGTGAAGGATGGAGATATAGGTATAGATATATATGTATATACACATATGTGTGATATGTGGGTGGGGAGAAAGATGAAGAGACAGAGAGAGAGAAAAAGAAAAAGAAAGAGAGAGAGAAAGAGAGGAGGAGCAGAAGGAGGTGGAAGAGGAAGAGAAAGGGAAAGCAAACTCATAAGAAGTGAGATTTCTCAGGTTTCTTAAATAATATTTAATGAAATAGGGCAAAGTCTTAGACCCAATTAATTAATTTGTGATATGTAACAATTTAAATAATTATATGGAAATATCAGGCCATGTTCCCTGATTGCCTTCGAACCTGGAATGAAAATAAAGAAGGAAAATGAGCCAGCTCCATGTAGAGAGAAAGGTGATGACCCTAGCTAATATATAAATGAGGGCCAAACCTAGAAGACTATTACATCTTGATTTTTAATTTTTTTCTTTCCCATAGGTATTTTATCTCTATATAAATCCAGCATAATCAAAAAATTCAAAGTGACTGATATTAATGAAATTGATTTGACTATTTCACTATTTTATTTGAATTTATAAGAATACTGAAAAGAAAGATTAAAGAATTAGGTGGTTCACAGATAATTCATAGTAACATCAGGGCTGGAGAGACCACTTAGAACTCCAAAGCAACTAGGTGACACAATGAATAACACATTGGACCTGGAGTCAAAAAGACCAGTAGTTCAAAACCATTTTCAAACAGTTTTTAACTGTATGACCATAAGCAAGTCACTTAACCTCTGTCCCAGGGTTGTTGTGAAAATAAAATGTGAAAATATTTGTCAGACACTTTACAAATTTCAAAACACTATATAAATGCAAGGATAATGATGATGATGACAATCTGATTAATGGATCATGCAAAAAAAGGCAGGTACACTGATTGTGGGGAGATAGCACCTGAGACCAGAGTTACATTCTTCATTTCTAACAGAGAAAACTATAGAGGCCTTTATGAGAAAACAGAAACCTGACAAGAAAGAGACTAAAGGAAAATCTGAAGTCAGACAGAAATAACTCACTTGGGAGAAAACTCAGAGATAGGCTCCTTATAAAAGAAAATGATAGTTTACTTATTGATGAGGCAAGGATTCTCTGAATAGAGACACAACCCTTGTGGGAAAGAGATTAAATACATAAATGCAGAGCAGCATCTTAACTGGGAGGTAGGAAGCTTTTATATTCAGGTACCATACTTTTCTGGGAAAATAACAAGGGAAACTGGTGTCCACAAGGTGACAGAATCACTACTAATTTGAGAGGCAACTAAAAAACAAGTAGATTAATGGATATGTCTTAATGTCCAGTTTTTGATTTAAATAAGATTGGAAAGATATTCAGACTGGATACATATGGCAAACCTATTGCAAAAACAAGAGAGATAGGATACATAGAGAGGACAGTGGATAGAGAGCCAGGCCTGGATCTGAGAAGACCTACGTTCAAATATGGCCTTAGACCCTAGCTCTATGACCCTGGGTAAAATCACTTAACCCCAATTGCCTAGTCTTTACCATTTTTTTTGCTTTAGAAAATGAACAAATGAAAGAAATAATTAGAAAGATGATTTGATATCCCTGAAGTTTTTTTTATTACTTTGTTGAGGCTACCATTAATTAGTTCATTTTATACAAATGAAAAACCAAAAATTTACAACTACACGACTGTAGGTCAGTTCATCATTTTTATAAAAAAAGGAGACCCATAGAAAATTTCTAAGGAAGTTCCATTCCACCAAATTCACCAAAGCTAAAATCTTTGTCTTGACCTTACTAAAGGCATAGTTTTTCCATTGTTCAATTAACCTCTTCCCAGGAATTCTCTTTCTTATTCATAAAAATATTAAATGTTTTTCTTCAATTCAAATATTTCTCATTTCTGCTTTTAATTTATTCTACAAATCTTCATTATCTTGGACTTTATAACACTTAGTGCCTTATTTCTTTCTTGCTCTCCCTCGTTTATTTTTTTTAAACCCTTACTTTCCATCTTATAATCAATTATGTAGATTGGTTCTAAAGACATTAAAGCAAGAACATCTAGGCAATGGAGGTTAAGTGACTTGTCCAGGGGTCACATAGCTAAGAAGTATCTAAGGACAAATTTGAGCCCAGGACTTCCTATCCCCAGGCCTGGCTTTCTATCCACTGAGCCACCTAGCTGCCCCCTCTCCCTTACTTACAACCACTCCTAACACTTAGAAGGAAGAGCCCCTTTTAAACTAAAGCAGGAAAACTATTCTAAAGGCTCAGTTCTTTACATGACTCCTACTCAATTCCTTTCCACTAAAGATGCAAATAGGAAATAATTTTGCCCCTTTTGATTCATATTACAATTGAAACAATGAGGTCTATATTAAATGACTTCTCCATGCAGCAAATATAGAGACAGAAGCAGGACCAGAACCTGAGACCCATTCTAGAGATCTCATAATTAAATCTTCTTTTCCTTTATTCTTTACACTCCAAAGATCTAACTTACTCTACACTTACAAATGCCTACTATTTGGTCTTGCATTGAAATAATTCAATAAAAGCAAAAATCCCCATAGCTACTTCCATGTTCACAAACTCTGAGGATTCCTTTATTTGAGGATAATCTTTTATTATTTCTTCCTTCTCTATTCTTTATGACCCTTAACACTGATTTTTAGAAGTCTGCTCACTTTGTAGTTTGTGTGAATGCTGGATTAAAAAGACTACACTATAAAAGGGATCAGTAAAGCCTAAGGAAACAGATGAGGTTAGATTAGATGAATGTGTGATGGCCTGAATCACAGCCCAAAGACAAAATGGCATCTAGCTGAAATTCATCCATAGCCACCTTCCACTCTACCAATAGTACATGTGAGTCTCTCTACAAAGGAGATGTTAGTTAGGAAAGGCATTAACTCTGTGATTAGCCCCTCCTTCCTGTGTGACCTAGGGCTTTCCTCAATCCTAGTCAAAGTTCTTCAGTCTCTAGAGGCAGAAATCTGCTTTCCTCCTTAAAAACTCTTTTTTAGGGACTCTCTGTGCTGATTGGGAAACACACTGGGTTTCAACATTTTTCAGCTGCTCTTTCAATAAAGCAATTTTCTTTTGAGCAGCTTTTTCTCTTTGATGTTCAAAAGAACATCTGGAGTTCATTTTATCAGGTTGATGATAAAAAATGTGGCAGAGTGGATAGAGAGCTAGCATAGAACTCATGGAGACCTGGGTTCAGGTCTTGCCTGGGACACATACTGGTTATTTGACTCTGGACAAATTATTTCATCTCTCAATGCTCAAGGTGCTATTATAAGTATATGTTGTGATGAATATTCTATATTAAAGATCTATCTATATTGGTAGACATTCGGGCTTTTCTTATACCAATGAAATTAGCCAAACCGGATTGAGGGTAGCTAATAAGCCTCAAACTCATCAGTCAGTTAGGGGGATGTACACCCCAAACATGAGAAGATTTCCATTGGCAGAATACACAAATGAGAACCATTTGTTCCAATTTACTTGCAGGTAACTGAAGCAGGAACCCTGGAGCACGTAGAGCTTGGTAAGAAATAGAAGCTGCCAAAGCCATCCACTGCATTGCAGGCCATTGCCAGTTGTCTTGACTTTGGTTTTTTCATTGGACTTCAATGACTGGAAGAAAGAGTGAGGCTGACAACTTGGTACAACACTGTGCCATTTAAATGCAATTGTCATTTGTCAGAATATCACCCCATGATGTCACTGATCTTCTTAAAAAATGAAGAATATAAAGCAATAAAAGTGAAATTTTAGGTCTGTCCCCTATCCCTATTTAGATAATGATTTTTTTCAGTATCTAGCTGTTTCTTTATAATTAAAATGTGAACATTTGAATTTCTTACAAACATGCCTTTATCCAACCTCACTCCCTAACTATTCTTTAACTAAGATGTCTCCAGTTTAAACATTTTTTCTCTAATTAGTAAGTCTGTTCAAATACTCTTTGATTATTATATTCTAATTCTTTAAGGATTTACAATTTAATGAATACTGGGTGTTTCCCTTCATAGATATAGTTTGCTAACCCTCTCTACTCCACACTTAGTAGTTGTAACTAAAAAATTGATGATCAAACATTCCAAAATTAGTTATATTGACCTATAGGAAATGTGCTTCTTTGCTGACTGGTCCAGTTCAACAAACAAAAGATAAAAACTGACATAAGGCCTACCTCCAGAGAAGCTTAAAATATATTGTGGTACTATTACATGTATACAAATAAACAATTTACAGGTTAAGTAAAAAAGAGATACAAACAAAGGGTGCTAAGAAAATTCAAAGACATAAATCATTTTCAGTCAATTGGTATTTGTATTGGCTTAGTCTTCTGGGAATTTCAACATGCACATCGAGGAAAAAGTGTGATTGATATTTAGGGGATGGCCTAAATGAATGTAAATAAGCAGGAAAATGCAAAATAAGATTGAGAAAGAGATAGCATCTAGTTTGACTAGAGGACTAAAATGATTGGGAGAAATGTCATATGAAATTGGGTTAGAAAGACAGATTGGAGCTGTACCAAAAAGGGCCTTAAATGTCAAACTAAGGAACTTGTATTTTATGTCATATGCAATAGGAAGCCGTTGAGGTTTCTGAGCAATGTAGTAACCTATGCACAATTTTGGAAACTGTATGAAGGATGGATTGAAAAGAATAGAGACCAGAAGAATTAAATTAAGAGGACTTGCCAAAGCTTAGAGGAGATAGGTTTATATTCATTCCATGTTGAAGTATCAAGCTAGACTTTTAGTACTTTCTCCATTTTTTTATAAATACAAAGTAAAATGTGACTTAAAGAAACTAGATTGATTTTGATGTTTAATTTCACGGAGTAAAATGAAACAGAGCTGTATGAAAAAGAGCTGTGGTATTACAAAATACCTTAAATGGTCCACTCTCCCACTACTTAATGGTCTCATCTTCTATTAAAAAAATGATGAAAGCTAATTAGAGAGGAAAAGTTAAGAATATTTCATCCTCCAGAGTAGTATCAACCTCTTGTAAATGAATGCAATGCAAATATCTGTAATGGAAATATTTTTTTAATAATTCTACTACGGTTCCATGTTTAAGAAATCTGGCAAAAACAAGATGATACATCCTGCTATCTATTATAATTACAATTTCAGTAAGAAAAGAAGTAATGCTATTTGAAATATTTGAAAAATAGTAATACAAATATGAAATTATTTTGGTAACAAAGAAGGTGAATAATAGATTTGAATATGCAGTTTGGTTACCACAGTTCCTCACCTATAATGAGGGTTTTAGAGACTCCCTCTGAAATCAGGAAGAGCACAGAACACTAGCAAGAAAGCATTTTCCTTTCAGCTGTAGCACTCCCCCAGTAAGTCATGAAAAGAACTCATGAATAAGACATGAGGAGGCCATGTTTGATTACACACCTATGTGTCCCCAGATAAAAGTTTTTAACCTATTACTATAGGATCATAAATTAAAAGATCATTTGGTCCAACTCCCTAATTTTACAGATGAGGATAATGAGGACTAGAGCAGACTAGTGGTTATTTCCACAGGGCCAAGTAATTAGCAGAGATGGGATTCAAGTCCTCACACCCTGGTGAAGCCTAGATAACAAACTATAACTTGCCTTTGGTAGCAGTAAAAAGGGGCTTAAATTAGCCTGAACTAATATTTTCCCTTTGGTGAGAAACCTGCCTCCCTCTAATATATGCCTTTTTTTTTTTTCATTCCATTCAATGACTTTCTATCTCTTCACCTTCTTAGTCCTCAGAATAAGCATGTACATCTTGAATTTAGAAGAGTGCACAAAATTTGAAAAGCTCATTTTATTTTAAATTGTTGTATCTTACTATTCATAGTCTTCTAAAGTTTTACTAACCCTCAGCAAGTTATTTATATTTACTTCAAAGATTCTAAATCTCCGTAAAAATTTAATCAATGAAAACCTTATATATATATGTATATATATA
>NW_025344977.1:0-1102 GCF_016433145.1 Gracilinanus agilis
GTTTGATAGATATGGCACTAAATAAGTGAATTAATTTTGGTAGAATGGTCTTTTTTATTATGTTAGCTCATCCTACCCATGAGCAATCAATGTTTTTCTAATTGTTTAGATCTAGTTTTAATTGTTTGGAAAGTGTTTTGTAGTTGTTTTCATATAATTCCTGTGTTTGTTAAGTATTTTATATTGTCTAGGGTGATTTAAATGGTGTTTCTCTTTCTACCTCTTGCTGCTGTGATGTGTTGGAAATATATAGAAATGCTGATGATTTATGTGCATTTATTTTGTATCCTGCAACTTTGCTAAAGTTGTTTATTATTTCTACTAGCTTTTTAGTTGATTCTCTAGGATTTTTTAAGTAGACCATCATATCATCTGCAAAGAGTGATAGCTTAGTCTTCTCATTGCCTATTTTAATACCTTCAATTTCTTTTTCTTCTCTAATTGCTACTGCTAGTGTTTCTAGTACAATCCTTGTTTCACACCTGATCTCATTGGAAAGGCTTCTAATTTATCTCCATTGCATATGGTGCTTATTGATGGCTTAAGATATATATTGTTTATTGTTTTTAGGAAAGGACCTTCTATTCCTATGCTTTCTAGTGTTTTCAGTAGGAATGGGTGTTGTATTTTGTCAAAGGTTTTTTCAGCATCTATTGAGATAATTATGTGGTTTTTGTTGGTTTGCTTGTTGGTATGGTTAATTATGTGGATGGTTTTCCTAATGTTGAACCATCCTTGCATTCCTGCTGTAAATCCCACCTGATCATGATGAATAACCCTCTTTATCACTTGCATCTATATTCATTAGGGAGATTGGTCTGTAATTTTCTTTCTCTATTTTTGATGTACCTTGCTTTGGAATCAGTACCATATTTGTGTCATAAAATGAATATATTAGGACTACTTCTTTGCTTATTATATAAAATAATTTGTATAGTATTGAGATTAGTTGTCCTTTGAAGATTTGATAGAATTCACTTGTGAATCCATCAGGCCCTTGTGATTTTTTCTTAGGGAGTTATTTGATGGCTTGTTCAATTTCTTTTTCTGATATTGGATTATTTAAGTATTCTATTCCTTCTGCTGTTAATCTAGGCAATTT
>NW_025344978.1:0-12679 GCF_016433145.1 Gracilinanus agilis
GAGAGAGAGAGAGCACTTATTAAGTGTTTACTATATGCTGGGCTCTACTCTATGCTAATCCTGGGGATACAAGAGCAAAAAGGTAGTCCCTAACTCAATGAACTTACTTCCTAATAGAAGAAGAGAAAACATATAACAGAGCTGGGAGGGAAAAGTCTGGAAAACAAGTTGAAATGTGAGATAAAGCTTGACTGGCGTCCTTTGGAAAATCATGGCCCCTGCAGGGTGTCAACAATGAGGAGAGCAGAACCTCAGAAAAGAGGCTTCTCCTAAGTACAATGGCAGCTGGTGAAGACGAGAACTCTGGAAAGTGAGCATGCTAGAAGAGAATGAGAGAAGATTCTGATGGAGAAAGGTGACTGGAGAAAGGACATGAAGACATTGGTTGCATGCTTGTAAGGAGTTAGGAAAAGGTGGAGATCAGAAGGGTCAGAGCAACCACTCTTCATAAAATAGCTTGTTCATAAAATCAAAGAATATTGAAGCTAGAAAATGAGACAGAGAGAAAGTAATTCGTGTGAGGTCACACCGCAAGTATGAGTCCCAGCTTAACCATTTCCAGTTAGCTGTATGACACTGGACAACCTCTCTGAACCTCAGTTTTCTCATCCATAAAATAGCATTGCCTGGCTCACAGAGTTGTGAGAAAAGTGCTTGGGAAACCTTAAAGCACCATTTGGGGGGGACCTTTGAACGTTGTTAGTTCTAATAAGACAGAAACTGCCTTTCACATAGTTCATCTTTTTTAGGCAATTTTCTTATTGTAAATTTTTAAATCAATAAAAGGAAATAAAATGATATTTCCTTCAGAAAACTCTAAGGAAAAATGAAATCGGATACAAATTTCCTTGCTAAATTAATGTACAGTTCGAGAGAGGGGGAGCTATCTCTTACCTAAACTTTTACCCAGTTCTATGACCAATGCAGTAAGTCCTTAACAAATGTTGCTGAATGAATGAATAAATAAATGAATTAAATTAAACCATAGCCTCTGAACTACTTATAATTTGTTTTAATTGTGTATATTAACATAAAATAATAACATTTAACATCTTGTTGTGTCCCCTTCTCATCTCTTTTTCTTCTGTTGCTATGAATGTTTTTAAGATCCTTCGCTTCAGAAGAGGGTAAGAATCGTAACAAAGAAAACTCTTATCACGGTTCCAGAGGCTCCCTATTGCCTCTGGGATAAAATACAAACTCCTCTGTTCGACTTTGAAAGCTCTTCCCAATCTGGCTCCAGCCCATCTTTCAGAACTGATGTCTCATTACTCCCCCAACACAATCTATGTTCCTGCCAAATAGGCCAACTTGGCATGCTCTGCTCACGACACTCCATCTCTTCTCTCCACACTTTTGCATAGGCTGTCTCCTATGCCTGACATGCTCTATCTCCTCACCTCTGGCTCTTAGAAATCTCTAATTCCCTTCCAATCTAAGCTTGAATTCTACAAGAGCACTTTGCCGGTCATCCCATTTATACTGTTTTCCCTCCTCCTATCCAATAAACCTCCACCAGATTCCTATTTTATTGTGTATCAGTTTTGTGGTTCCCTATCTAGGGACATAATTTCCAATAGTATATAAGCTCCTTGAGGGCAGGGCCTGCTTTATTTTCATCTTACTACCTCAACTACAATGCCTGGCACGTAATGGTCATGTGAAGATTTCTCCCAGAAGAATGGGTGGTTTAGAAAAAGTCTTCTCAATGGTCATGAAGGCAGCTGAAGCAGCACTGTAGATTGCTTATGACTTGGTCAGACATCAAAGGTGTCAACGTCATCTATTGCACCCAGGGCTGTCACCAGTCATCCTGACCTTTGTCCTGCCACTGGACTTCAGTGACTCTGGAAGACAATGTAAGACTGATGGCTTCATGCAATTCTGCCTCCCTTAAATCCACCTTGTTATATCATTGATCCTCTTCAAAAACAAAGGACAAACAATAGTCACCCAAAATATATTGACTGAACTGAATTAAATTCTTGAGTTAATGTAATCAGACCTGGAAGATCAGGTATGAACAAGAAGGAAAAAGGATTGTATTAATACAGTTTTTTAAAGTTTGAAAAGTTCTTTACAGTCATCTCATTTTATCCTCACAACAACCGTAGGAGAGAGGTGCTGTTAGCAGGCAGAGATTAAGAGGTTTTGTATTAGAATTGAAGATCCTGAGGCTCTGGACATCTTTCATAACTGGGCTGGATTTGTCTCTGTGTCCAATGTTGCCATTAAAAATGTATATTTTTTGTACACAGAAACTGAAACATTGTGTGACGATGAAATGTAATAGACTTTGCTACTAGCAGCAATGCAATGAATCAGGACAATCCTGAGGGACTTATGCGAAAGAAAGTTATCCACATTCAGAGGAAGAACTGTGGGAGTAGAAATGCAGAAGAAAAAACATGTGAATTATCAATTCTTTAATATAGTTGTATGATTTGGGGTTTGAGTTTTTAAAAAATTATTCCATTACAAAAATGAATGATATGGAAATAGGTATTGAGTGATAATACATGTATAACCCAGTGAAATTGCTTGTTGGCTCTAGGAGGGGGAGGGAAAGGGGAGGGAAAGAACATGAATCATGGAACCATGGAAAAATACTTAAATTAAAAGAAAATTTCTAATGTATATATTTTGACTTCTGAGTAAGAATGACTGTGGTTCACTGTGGAGTCCAAGACCTTACTTTTCAACACCCAAGCTTCATCTTCTCTCTTATTCTCTCTCCAAAGAGATCATTGATTTCTTCATATTCTCCCTGAAGAAGAAAAGAAAATAGAAATTTGGCAAATGTGGTGGTTTCAGCAGGAGTCCGAAATTAGATTTAACATGCAATCTAAACCATGAGTAAAGGGTGGTGTATTTGCCAAGAGTCACATTCCTCCTGGTTCTAAACCTTGATTGGAGTAGTTTACAAAAAATAACCAAAAATGATCTTTTTTTCTCTAGTTCTGATGCCTTTTGTATTTAATATGACAATCATTTCCTAGTAAACTCTCCCTTTTAATAAAGAAAACCAGATAGTCAAGATTAGCAAAATAATCATGGCTTACAGTTCTCCAATTCTCCAACTATAGTTTCCACCAAGAGGATGGAAGTCTATACTTCTGGGGCTATGAAATCAATCTCAACTTTAACCCTAAATTCTTTTGCCTCTAGGTTTGTCTACAAGTCAGCTGGTATTTATCAAGTGCCTATCATATTCCAGACACCATGCTAAATAATGAGGCTACAAAGAAAGGGAAAAAACAAGCCCCATTCTTGAGGAGTTCACAGCCTTATGGGATAAAGACTAGACAAATAAGTGTATAAGCAAGAGATGCAGAGGACAGATTGGGGGTAGATTCAGAAGGAAGGCCCTAAGATTAAAGAGTATGAGAAATGCTTTTTATTATAGAAAATGGGATTTTAGCTGAGACTCAAAACAAGCTGGGAGGCAGAGATGAGGAGAGAGAATGTCCTATGAATGGAGGACAGTCAGAGAAAATGTTGGATGTTAGAAAATGGAGCACTGTGTTCAAAGAACAGCGAGGAGGCCAGCATCACTGGATAGTAGAAGAGAAGAAGGTATAAGAATTCTGGAAAGGTAGCAAGAAGCCAAATTATGAAGGGCTTTCAAAGACATTTAATCCTGGAAGGAGGGAATCATTGGAGTTTATTGAATACGAGACCTGTTCAGTCCTATATTTTAGAAATATCAACTGGGTCGCTCAGTGGATAGTGTCTGGATTTATGTTATTATACCTGGATCAGTTTGCTTTCTTGGTTTTGTATTGATTTGTACAAATATTTTCCTGTTTCTTCAAATTTTCACATCTCTCTTTATATAGTCTAATAAATGAATACATTAATTTATTGTCATTGACTAGTTAATGGATACCTAATTTGCTTCCAATCTTTTGTTCTCACAAAAGAACTATTAACAATATTTCAGTACACATTGGAGTTAAATATCCTTGGAGTATATGCCCAGTTCTGGAATTGTTTAATTGTTTGGTCAAAGAACACAATGACTTAGCCCAAAAGACCAGTCAGTCCCCCAGTGTGTCACTCTGATAGTAAACATTTAGTGAGTACTTTCTACATGCTAGGCCATGACCTAAGCACTGGGAAGAGGAATAATTGTTGGTTGTTGTCTTTTGAAGAAGACCAAAATGACATCACAGTGATGATGTCTTTTGATTGCTCATAAATTGGATTTAAGTGGGGCAGAGTTAACAGAGGGTCATCAGCCTCACTCTGAGGAAGAAGTATATAAGGGAAAATAAAGAGTTCCTGCCCTCAAGGAGCTTACATTCTAATAGGGAAGATAACATATAAAGGGAAGCTGAAAAAGGAAGAAGAGGGATAAAGAAGGTCCCCAGTGAGACAGAATAGTGAGACAGGATAACGGTGAAATCTAGACAAGTGGAGTCAAATGATAAATGAAAAGATGCCTGGTGTAGGTACCTCTTTAAAGGGAGGCTCTGAGAGGAAGATTTCCTGATCAGAGGGAGGGTCAGAATCTGAGTTCTAGAATTGACGTGATCTTTCAGAAAGAAGAGGTTTCTCAGCTATTATGGAAAAGTCTGGAAGAATGCAGTCTGGCCAAAAAAAATGTATCCAGCAAAATAGGAGACATAAAGGGCAGCTAGATGATTCAGTGGATTGAGAGCCAGGATTAAAGATGAGATCCTGGGTTCAGATGTGGCCTCAGACACTTCCTATCTGTGTGATCTTGGTAATCCTCATTACCTAGCCCTTACCCCTCTTCTATCTTGGAACTGATACACAGTATTGATTCTAAGATGGAAGATAAGGGTTTGAAAACACAGAAGGCTCATTAGCCCAGGTTTTCAAAGGAATACTAGCCTCAACTATCCCATCTGTTGTTGTATGGGAAAGACAGAGGATACTCTAAGGAAGCCAAGTGCAGATTCTGGCTTCCAAATCATGAGAAAATCTATATCTTGATGAAAATCACATTTCTTTGAATGAATTAGGGTTTGTTATCAATCTATCAAATTTTTTCAGAAAGTCTTTTCAATTTAATACTTACTAAGTGTCTGCTGTGAGAGGAGGAAGCCAGCATAAGGATCACTAGCTTTGGTGTCAAGATGACTGGATTCAAATCCTGCCTCTGATACTTACTGCCTCTGTGTTTTAGGGGCAAGTCATTTTACTTTCCTAGGTCTTATTTTCCTCATCTAATAAATCAAAGTAGTTAGCTGGCCCAGTAGTTAGGGGATCAGTCTTGGAGTCAGGAAGTCCTGAGTCCAAATCTTGTCTCAGAAATTTACTAACTGTGTGAATCTTGGCAAGTTGCTTAACCTCGCTGTCTGCCTCAGTTTCCTCATCTGCAAAATAGTAGTAATAATAGCATCTACCTCATAGGAGGAACTAGTAAGCTAACATATGGTCTCTAAGGTCTTTTCTAGCTCTATATTTTTTTTTAACCCTTGTACTTCGGTGTATTGTCTCATAGGTGGAAGAGTGGTAAGGGTGGGCAATGGGGGTCAAGTGACTTGCCCAGGGTCACACAGCTGGGAAGTGGCTGAGGCCGGGTTTGAACCTAGGACCTCCTGTCTCTAGGCCTGACTCTCACTCCACTGAGCTACCCAGCTGCCCCCTAGCTCTATATTTTTGATCCAATGTGTGGGCCACCATGCGAGGTTCTGTAAATATCAAGACAAATGAAAATCACAGTCCCTGCCTTCAAGGAGTTTACACTCGAATGTAGGTTTAGATGCAATGCAACAAGCCTTTTTAAAGCAGATGCACTCTGCTAAACACTGGGGATACAAAGGCAGAGGCACCTTAACTCCTCAGCCTCCCTACCATCATTTCCCTGTACTTATTTTATGAAAACACTTGGATGTGTATGTGTTGTCTCCACTGGAATGGAAACTCATTGAATGCAAGGATTGATTATCTCACTTTCTTTGAACACCCAGCAAAGGGTCTGGCACAGAGTAGGTGCTTAATTAATGCGCTGTGATCGATTCCTTGGGCCCAACACTAAAAAAAATTGTGTTCAAAATTATCCCAGCTTGGGTGGAATATTCATGCTCTTACGGGATGTGTTTCTTTAGGGAAAGAGATTTCTTTAAAATCTAGTTGTCCTTTGGGCAACAAAAATGACTGCATGAAAATTCCGGGGGGGGGAGGGTATCGTCTGACCCCACAGCCCTCCCCCCAAACATTCAGCCTGAAGTTTTTATGAAAGAGGCTATTTATTTTCTAATCAGAGGGCATTGAGTTGGGACTTTTGGGGTAAACTGGTAACTCTGGGCAGCTTTGAAACATCACAAGTGGAGTTTTTTGTCTGGAGAAGATTTACTGCCCAGGGCTTTCATGAGACTGCTTTATTAGCCTTCTTTTACATATGTATAGCCCCAGAACCGGGGCTGGGAGGTGGGTAAAGGGGGAGAGGGGGGACACCCAACCTGTTGGTGCTACACAAAGTCGATTTCCCCCTGTGGCTCTTTCCTAAAATGAGTGGCCCACTTGGGAGCTCTTCAAAGTGCTGAAAATAGACAGGAGTGCAGAGAAGCCTGGAAAGGTCCTCAGGCTACCCCACCGACCTCTTTGGGGGGCATCTCCCCTCCCTTCCTTCTGCCTCAAGAATGAAGAGCTCCCTGTGTTGGGTGCTTTCACAATAAATCCATAATCCGCACGCCGGAATCTCGAACGCTTTCCCCATCCTTTGCTGCAATTTCCCTGTGTGGCCTGGACACATTCTTCCCAAAGCCAGCCCTGTTGCAGAGACCAACTGGACAAGAAGGGTTTAAATGTTACCACTTTGGCTGGTCCTCAAGCGGTGCCGAGCACAGATGTTGAGAGGGGCTGTCATGTCCCTGCAAGAATGGAGGCATTGTGCGGCCGGCCTCACAAAAGGCCAGGATGGCCTGGCTTTGCTGCCAGCCACCGGATCATCCTATCTCCACGTGTTGATTTATTAGGCCAGGGATGAATGAAAACGTAATTAATATTACTGGAGCATTAGAGTCTATTTAATTTAAATGCCACTGAATATTTCACTTTCAGCTGGGGGTGACAATGTGCTCGGGACTGTCGGTGAAAGCCTCGGCCATCTGTTACCCAGGACCAAGAAGGGAAGACAAGAGAGAGAGGGAACATGGAGCTTTGTGGCAAGTCCAAAGGGCTGGGATCATCACTCAACGGGAGGACGGCGCATTCCTGGGCATGAGCCCCTCGGCGCAGGGCGCAGGGCGAGAAGGACGAGACGTGGAAAGGAGGGATCTGGAAACGCTGCCGGAACCCCAGAGCTTAGAAAATGGACCATGAAACCTCCTAAGGCATGGCCCATACAGAAGGGGGACCTCTGGGAAGACATCCAAATGGGGTTCCTATTGTGTGGTTTGCTTTTACTCTTCAATGAATAAGAGCTGAGCTGTTGGGAGGTGGCCGTGCCAACACAGTGGACAAGAGAACTTCCCCCTCCTTTGCCCACCTTCAACAAGCTCCAGGTATTCAGCTCAGAGACCGACTGGTTGATTCAAGACTGGCACCAGACCGGCCAAGCCAAATGGAAGAGATGGAAAGGAGCTGGTGGCTCTAGGTGGGTGTTCTGGGGGGCACCATCAATGGAAAGGCCAACATCACCCCGGATTGGGCAAAGCCAGAGAGCTCTGGCTGGCCGTTGGCTTTGGAGGCCAGAAATGTTCCTTTGCAGCCAACCCCAGGGGCACAGCTCCAGGGTTTCTGGCTTTCCAAGGCTAGGAAAAGCAGGGAGGGGAGGCAAGGGTGAGTGGTGCAGGGGGAGGGGGAGGCTCTGTCCTCAGTGGGATGATAATTAGCCCAGTGGGTTCTCTCATAATTGGGATCATTTGTTCTCCCAATTTTGCTCCTACCAACTGATTCCATGCCAGGGGGAAGCTGTGTGACTCACACCTTGCCATGCCAATTAGCTGATAAACATCAAACGTAAACAAAGATGGCCTAATTAAAACTAGTCACCAGAACCTCTGTGTGCATCTTGTCAAAACTGCAACCAGGGTTTGCATCCAGACTTCTCTACTTAGTCACAGAAGTTAAATGAGCGGCTCCACACAGGGGCTGGAAGATACCCCAGAGACAGGCAGAGCAGGTAATGGGGAAAACAGGCAGAAAGGCAGAGGAGGAGATTAGAAGCATCCCGCTGTCCCCAAACCGGGCCCTGCAGCTATTCCCCATCTCAGATTCTGAGCCGCAGAGCTTCTCTTGTGGGTGCAGATGGATGCTCAGTGCTGCTATTTCTTTCACGTGTGTTGGAAAACATGACTGTTAGGGATCTGGAAGCTTCTTTGTATGATTGTTGTGGGTGTATTCATGGATCATCGTCATGGTGGATTGCCTTCCTTCTGATAGGCTGCCCAACTGACCAAGCTAAAGTGCAGGTCTCAACATGTGACTTCCTCACTCAAGAATCTTCAGCAGCTCCCTATTATTTCTAAGATAAAAACAAATAAATGAGGACTCTCCATTCTGGTATTTAAGGCTCTTCACAATCTGGCTCCGGTCTATTTTCCTTCTTTTCTTTTTTAATAACCCTTACCTTCTCTCTTAGAATTGTTGCTATGTATTAGTTCCAAAGCAAGTGGACGGTAAGGGCTAGGAAATAGGGAGTTAAGTGATTTTTCCAAAATCACACGATTAGGAAGTACCTGAGGCCGGATTTGAACCCAGGACGTCTCATCTCCAGGCCTGTCTCTCCATTTACTGAGCCACCTAGCTGCCCCTCTATCTTCAAGACTCATTTTACTTTATTCATGCAGTCAATAACAGGACACATTCATTCCTCTCCAGACTGCTCTGTGGACTCTAGACTTTCTTTACTACGGCACACAAACTTCTTCACCCCTGGACTTCTCACCCTCGAAGTAGCCTCTACCCCGTGGCCTTTCCTTCTGATTGGCTGGTTCCTTCTAGAACCTCCAGTTGGAAGGAGGATGCCCACATCAGCCATGTCATGCATGATTGGTCTCCCTCCAGACAACACTCCGGACTCTAGACTTTCTCAGTGATGCCCCTGCCTGGGTCCTTTCCTCCCACTCCACTTTTCAGCTTCCTTTTACATATTATCTTCCCCAATTTGAATGCAAGCTCCTTCAGGATATAGATTGTCTTTCTTTCTGCTTGTGTGTGTATTCCCAGAGCTTAGCACAGTGTGAGGCACACAGTAGGTCCTTAGAAATAAGTAAATACTTCTTGGCTTCACTTGGCATATATCATGCTCTAGCTCCTCTTTCATGCTTTTCCCAGGCAGTCTTCTGTGTCTGGAATATGGGACCTCTGGTTCCTCGTGCTTTCCATGGATTATCTCATTCAATTATCAATGATAATAGTTGTTCATCTATGCATGATGTTGTCGTTGTTTCTGACTCTTCATAATACCACTTAGGGTTTTCATGGCAAAAATACTGAGTAGGTCTGCCATTTCCTTTTCCAGCTCATTTTACAAATGAGGAAACTGAGGCAAACAATGTTAAATGACTTGTCCAGGGTCACACGGTTAGTAAGTGTCCAAGGCCATATTTGAACTCAAGAAGATGAGCCTTCCTGCTTTATCCTCTCAGCCATTTAATACATCACTCCATATCAGGAACCTAAGCCCTCTCCTTAGAGGCAAACTCCCTCAGTCTAAATTGGTAGTTTGGATCCAGAATTGAAAAGAAGTAGTGTTCTTGGGACCAGCTGAACCTGGGCCTCAGTGCTCTGAATAAAGCTTTGTAATTGGAGTCTAGGTCTACAATGGTGTATAGACACCAAAGCTAATGTTTATATGTACAGATTATCTACTCAGACTATGAATTCCCTTCTTTTGGTCACTGTATCCTTAGTACCTAGCACAGTGCCTGGCATATAATAGGATCTTAACAAATATTTGTTGATTGATTAGTTGGCTGAGTTCTTGTTTCCTCACTGTATCTTTGCTTTTTTGTTGTTTTTTTAATTTTTTTTATATTTTCCCTTCCCTGTACCTTTGTGAGGCAGGCAATGCAAATATTATTATTCCCATTTTACAGATAAGAAGCTGGAGCTTCAGAGAGGCTAACTAACTTGTCCAGCTTCACACGGACACGAGAAATGGAGAGTCAAACCCAGGTCTTTTCATTTAGGTCAGTGATCTTTCCACCAGGTGTCATTCAAGACAAAGACAAGTACAAGTGACTAGTATGAGATTCCTGAGATGATTCATTCCCTTATTCATCCATTGTGAAGGTTATGATCATTTACTTCAAATGCTGGTTTCTGTGGCAGGGCTGAAAGCAAGCCCTCCCCTGGAATGCTACTCGGGCTTAAGACAATGCTGGTTTCACTGAACCCTCTTAAAGAGAAACAAAAGGATTAGCTCTGCTCAGCAGCCCAGGCTAATTCCCCAACCCAGCCAAGTTTGCTCTGGATAAATAGAGAGGAAATTCACTATCAGTGCTCTTTAAGCTGTCACCTGAACAAGGAAGTGCTCCTGCCCTGGGTGATGGAACACCTTCACCCCAACTCCACCAGCAAATCACCACGCTTTCTGCTGCCTGCCTTCAGGCAGCTAGGTATCCCTACAGTAAAAGGGGCTTTGTTGAAAGTAGAATCTACAATTCTATGGAAGCTATGATTCTCCCTTCTCCCTTCAGTCTGCTGCCTCAGGGCTCTCATGATGAAGAACTCCAGGCTTTGGTGACATTTGGCCCATTCTTCCACCACACCTGAGTTTTTAATAAGATTTGTAATTGGGGTATAGGACTGTGAGGAGAGATGGGGAGGGAAGGAGTCAGATAGTCTGAAGTTGGAAGAGGGGATGGACATCCATCCAGGAAACGATTGAAAGTTCAAATATGAGCCCTCTCAGCTCCCATGTGGGCAATGGACCAACTGAGGATGGAGAAAAGCCTCCAGGACGAGTGGGTCCACTCTGTCTTTCCAGCTCCATCTCAGAGGCATGGCAAATGAAATTCATACAGATAATTCTGCATAGAGTCAGTGTTTGAACCTTGATGAAAAGGTTGTAGTGAGAGGCAATGACAAGGAAGGAAGGGAGAAGATTCATCCCTATTTCTAGATTTAACCACTCTTTCTTAGTTATCCCTGACTACTAAAATATAAACATTTCATGTTTAGGTGGGAGGAAAATTCCATATCACAGAAAGGAAGGCCGGGAGGAAGAGACGACCATCTTCCTACATGGCAGGTGTCAAAGGGCCACCAAAAGGACTCCTTGCTGCAAACTCTCTCTTAACAGTGAAACGAGATTTTCCATGTTATTAACCTTTGATTGATACAGAGAGTTTCCAGGCTATGTTCAGAGCTCATATGGTCAAAGTCATCTTCAATACTCCTTCACCTAAAAGAAGGCAAGAGCAAGTATAAGAGAAGAAAAACAGGCATCATATATTTATAGACACATGTGGAACCAGGCTGGGAAGATAAAGCTGCTGGCCCTGGTGCTACTTCTAAAGGCCTGCAGTAGTCACTGGGTCAATCAATAGTAGGAAAAGAGAGAACAAGTTTGAATCTTTTAGAACTTTTTGTATGTACACTCAGTTCCAGCCCCACAACCAACTGAAAGGTTTCATTTTTTGTCACCCTGCAAATAGATTATTAATAGTCACAGAATCTCTGCATATGCTAGGAAATGAAGATCAAAGTGCTCCATCACGTATGCTCAGAAACAACTTCCACCAATATTCACATACGTAGTGGATGTTCCTAAAGACTTGGTTCTAGTTTGTGGGTCTCCCATTATATTTCATACACCAAAATTAAAAAAAACAAATAAGCAAACAGAGAGACAGAGAGAAATAAGAAAGGAAGGAAAGAAGGGAGGAAGGAAGGAAGGAAGGAAGGAAGGAAGGAAGGAAGGAGGAAGGAAGGAAGGAAGGAAGAAAGGAAGGAAGGAGACAAGCATTTATTAACTACCAACTATGTGCCACATACTATATGCTAAGCAATTAACAAAAATTGTCTCATTTGAACTTCCCAACAGCCCTGGGAGGTAGGTGCTTTTATTATGCCCATTTTAAAGTTGAGAAAGAGCAGCTAGGTAATATAGTAGATAGAGCACGGGGCCTGGAGTCAGGATAGACCTGAATTCAAATCTGTCCTCAGACACTTATTAGCTGTATGACCTTGGGCGAGTCATTTAACACTGTTTGTTTCAGTTTCCTCATCTGTAAAATGAGCTGGATAAAGAAATGGCAAACTACTTCAGTATCTTTGCCAAGAAGGCCTCAAATGGGGTCCCAAAGAGTCTTACACCACTGAAAAAAACAACTGACATTCCACTTCAAAAGTTGAAGAATGGAGACTGAGATAAAGTGATTTGTCCAGGGTCACAGTGTTTGTAAATATCTGAGGCACGATTTGAACTCAGGTCTTTCTGATTCTGACTCCAGCTCTATATGCTTGCACCTGCCACCTAGCTATCTCTAAGAAGAGAAAGCATTCTAGGCATGGGGAACAGGCAGTGAAAAGGTATAGATTTGGGAAAATGGAGTAACACTTAATCACAGAGTACACAGTGGGAAGAAGGTGTAAGAGGATTGGAAAGGTAGCACAGGACCAGATTATGAAGCACTTTGAATGCCAAACACATTTTATATTTGACCTTGTTGGTAATAGGAAGCCACTGAAGTTTATTGAGTGTGTGTGTGTGTGTGTGTGTGTGAGAGAGAGAGAGAGAGAGAGAGAGAGAGAG
>NW_025344979.1:0-10131 GCF_016433145.1 Gracilinanus agilis
AGAGAGAGAGAGAGAGAGAGATGGGAGGGAGGTCAAAATGAATGAGGATGAGGATGGATTCTCATCTGTCTGGGGGTCGTTTAATGGTGGTTCTGCTTGAAATCTGGGGATGCCCTTGATGACCTTTCAAGGTCTGTTTCCTGCCCAAAGTGCCTGCAGTTTCAAGGTTCTCCTCATCAGAGGTCTGGAGGAAAAACAGTTTTAATCCAAAAGCCATCTGCCCCTTCTCACCCTGCCCTCCTCCCCTTCACGTGGATTGGTTTCCTGGTCTGGCAGTTTCAGACATATGTTTGAGTTTGGATGGCTTGCCTGCAGTGACTTATCTGAGGCAAGAAAAACACTGAATGAATAAATGAAGGAAGGAATGAGTGAGTGAATGAACAGGCATTTATAAGGCTCTCACTGTGGGGCAAAGTGGATTGGACCTAGAGTCGGGAAAACCTCATAACAAATCCTGCCCCCTAGCTCTGTGCCCCGGGGGTGAGGGTGGGGGCACGTCACTTAACATCTCTCTGACCTTCTCTCCTTCTGTAAAATGGGAAGAATAATAGCAGTCACTTCCCAGGGTGCTTGTGAGGACCAAAGGAGTTAACATAGGCAAAACATTTAGTAAACCTAAAAGTATTCTGTAAATGCTAGCTATTATTATGTGTCAGGCACTGTGCTAAGCGTTTGGGGATACAAATACAAGGAAGCAGAACTGCAACTTCCCTTAAGTAGGTTCAATTCTAATAGGAGGAGACCAAACATTAGCAAGGTGGTAGCCAGGGATGGGTGTTTTGGTCTTGGAGGTTACTGGGATGGATGCTGAAGGGAACAATAGGGCAGTGGATTGGAATGTCCTTTCCAGAGGCTATTGCACTGGTGATTTGATTATATTGTTGCGGGATGAGGGGAAGAACCCGTATACCCCTACAGAGAGATGGTTAGAGTGGTCAGGTCTAAGGCAAACTGGATATTACATACCCTCATATATCAGTAGAACACAGACCCAGGTTTGGGGAGCTATAGGCCAGAGTTGGCTACAGTGGGTGGACAGGCAACAACAGCTAGTTGGCATGGCAGGAAGATGTCAAGGATACTACATTAGGAGCAATTTTGAGGGTGTCTGGTGTCAGGAATTGCTAGGGTTTGACCCTGTCTTGGCTATAGGGACAGAAGAGCAGAGAAATTCATTTAGATGAGTAGATGAGTCTCTCTGGATCGGTTTTGTTCTCTCTGAAATAAGATAAACCACACTAAGTGCCTTCCTCTTAGGGTTATTCTGAAAACTTGAGCTACCAAGATCTGCTCCCAACTTGCCGTGTGACCTTCAGCAAACACTGGCCCCCTCCCCAACAGGGCTTTGGTTCCCATGTCTGCAAAATGAGAACGCCGGACTAAATCTAGTTCTCCATTTCAAATCTCTAATGTACCTTCCAATTCTACAAATTTGATGAGTCTCTCATTCTAATACTTTCCTAATTTCAAATTAGTCTGAGTGCTGCAGAGAAGACAAATGTTGGAACTGACCTTGTCACTTAGGCAAAAAAAAAAAAAAGAAAGAAAGAAAGAAAGAGAGAGAGAGAGAGCACGAGAGAGCAAGGAAGCCAAGTTTAATCAGCACTTTCTTAATCCAACAGTTTAAAAATAAAAAGGAAGAAAAAAAATTCACTTTGTAGCTCTGTTGGGGGCCTAGCTAGGTCATCTAGTCCATTCACCTGACTTCAAACCTTCTGAGAAAGATAAAATCTTATGAAGATTTTCCCACACTTTTTTTTGTTGTAAATATTTCCCAGTGTATCACATAACCCAAACAGTTGGTAAGTTCTCCCTAATGTCTAAATCCTTCCCTGCTGCAGTTAAATGAATAATTGGTTATTGGACTCATCCGAGTTCCCAACAGGACATTACCGCCCTATTGAATTAAGTTACATAGTCCTGCTGCCAAAGAGAGAATGCAGCTGGTTCTGGAGAACAGCCAGGCAACAGTTTGGCCAACTCTGCATACAATATGACTTGAAAAATACTATGAAATATAACAGGTTCCAAAGGGGTTTATCTCCATTTTTTCTTGCTCTTCTTTCAGACTCTACTTGGGTCCCAGATTCAAGGTGCTCTTCATTGGGTTAGCCCCCATTTCTCAGAACAACCCCTTTTAGATCCAGTTGGTGTTATCAAATCACCTGTCCTTCACATAAGAGTAAAGGAAAAAATTTAACTGAATCAGAGAAAAACATGTTAGTATCAAGCAGCAACATATACCCAGAGCACAAAAATGGTGCAGGCAACACCATCTTCCAAGGTCAAACTTCTCTTCTTGCCTCCTCCTTAGCAATTAGGGCACCCTCACTTCAGGGTTATCCCGTCAAGTTCCTGCCTCAAAGTAAATCTCAATCTAGGGGGAATAAATGAGGGAGGAATAGGAGGACCTCACCCAAAGAACACTGGTATCTATCTGCCCGATTTGGAAGTCACTGTTGAACTACAAAGGAATGCTGTTCCCATGCAGGATGTGGGGGTCTCTAAAAGCTCAGAACACAATGAGTCCACAAGCCAGGCAGCAGAGATGAAATCTACAAGGATTGCCTGAGTGCTGACATTAGCAAGAGAGAAGGTAAAAAATCTCCAAGTCCCTAAAGCCCCTGGTAGGATGTGGCACACCATATTCTTCTTCTCCCTCTCCCCCTTCCCTCCTTTCCTGCCTTCTTCCCAGTGTTCATGTTTTAAATTCCCATGACTCTGTGCACGAGCATGCCTCCACTAATAGTCCACATCCCCCAGGCACTAAGTATCCTGGGAAAAAAAAGGGCAAATGAAACTATATTAAAGCGTCAAGATATAGGAGAAGTATAGGAACACCCCTCTTTACATTGTGTTTCATCAATCCTCTGACTGGGGCAAGAGACCCAAGGACAATTACTGGAAGTTTATCGATGTTGTCAGTCTTCTCAAAGAACCAGCATTTCCATAGTCTCTTTGTCTTCCATTTTATCTATTCCTCCCCTAATTTTCAGGATTTTTCTCTCCTGTGTTTACTCTAAATTTCTTTTATATTTCTTTTCTGGGTTTTTTTGTTGTATGCTCAGTCTTTTTTTTTTCCTGTTGGGTTAACTCAGGGTTTTAGAGCTATAGTTTGTTCTTTGAGGACCGCATTAGTTGCCTCCCAGAAATTTTATGTTTTCTTACTACTTATTCTCTTTCACAGAGTTAAGTGTTTCTGCGATTTGTCCTTTAACTCATTCATCATTCATGATGTCACTAAGTCTCCATTTAGGTCTGTATCTTTTTCTTGTTTACACATATTAATTGCCTTTTCATTGCATTATTGTCTGCAATGGATTGCTAAGTGTTTTTGTTATCTTAAATTTATCATTTCTTGGTGTGCTGACACATGGTCTATTTCTATGAAAGTACAAGGCAGTGCTGGGAAATATGCATATTTTTAATGATCCATTCGATTCTTTTTTTTCCTTTTTGATGATCAATTCTGTTAGACTTATCCAACTCAGGAATTGGCACGACATTCATCTCCCGAGTACCAACTCTGTTCAAGGCACCATAAAGACAAAATGAAAGCAAAGCCCTGTTTTCAAAGAGCTTACATTCTAGTAGGGAAATGCAGTATGTACATAGACAAGGAACTACAAGATACTTTAAGGACGGAGACCAGTCGGTAGTCCAAATAGCAGTTCATGTTGGAGACTAGGGAGCAATCAGATTGGATAGATAGAGGGGAGCTAGATTAGAGTGGACTTTAAAAGCAAACAAAGACATTGAGGCTTTATGTAGTAGGCACTGTGGAGCCATTGTAAGTTTTCAGGTGGAGAAACAACAGTCTGAAAGTGTTTTAAGAAGATAAAGCTGTCAGCGGTACACGGGGGATTGGATGAGGCAGAGAGGTCAACTAAGAGGCTGTTGTGGTAATTCAGGCAGGAAGCCACGAGAGCTTGGGCTAACGTAATAGAAATGGGAAGAGAGAGGAAAGAGTCCATCTGAGACACATTTTAGAGGCACAGATGGGAGGACTTTGGGAATGTGCTGGGCATCAGCACAGAAGGAAAGGGAGGGATGGTTCCCAAGGTTTTGATCCTGAGCTATTAAGAAAACAGAGGTACCATAGACAGAGTTAGGAAAGTTAGGATAGAGAACCGAAGTAAAACAGAGAGGGAGATGATGCCTAACCCTAGAGAGGTATGTACCACAATCTCCACCCTCGAAGGAGTTCACATTTCTGACCAAACTTTATATGAAAATCCCTGTCATGGGGGCAGCTGGGTAGCTCAGTGGATTGAGAACCAGGCCTAGAGACGGGAGGTCCTGGGTTCAAATCCGGCCTCAGACACTTCCCAGCTGGGTGACCCTGGGCAAGTCACTTGATCCCCACTGCCCACCCTTACCACTCTTCTGCCTTTGAGCCAATACACAGAAGTGAAGGGTTTAAAAAAAAAGAAAAGAAAATCCCTGTCATTCTTCCTAGATTTCCAAAGCTTATTGGACTGGAGATTCCAATTGGTGTATATCAGAAATTCCAGTATTGAGAACTTTCTAATTGATAAGTGATATGCAAAGTAGATTCTAATGTGCAGGCTAGAAGCAGTCTAAAATGCAACCACCTCTCTGTTTACTGCTAATTTAATCCAGTTCATCAATAAGTCTAAGGCAACAGGCCCACATAAACTTCATTCCAAGGTACTGAAGGAGCCAGGTAGATGCTGCTGGGGGAAGGAGGACTAGCTAACCTGTGAGGGCCCTTCCAGCTCTCAAGCTATATCATCCTCTGGTTTCCAGAACTAGGATTGGAGCCACGTGAGTAGAGTTATGGAGCCGATTGTGAGATTTTTCTGGATGTAGAACTGTTAAGATTTGGCAATTGACTGGATATTGAGAGTAAAGGAGAAGAGCGAGCTGAGGATGGGTGACTGGAAGATGGTGGTGTCCTCTCAAAAAATAGGGAAGTCCTGAAGAAGAGTGGTTTGAGGGAGAAGGAGAAGGAATTTTATTTGTACATGTTGAGTTTGAGATACCTACAGGACAGCCAAGGGATGTTTCCAGCAAACAGTAGGTGATGGTGCCATCCTACAAACTTAGGAGGAGAACGTTGGTCAGCTAGAAATCATTCAGAGGAAGACACTGGGATGGTGAAGGGTCTACAGTTGATGCCATAGTAGGAGGGTACCAGGATGGGTAAGGACCTGTAGTTCATAGCATGTGGGGAGGGTACCAGAAATGGTGAAGGACCTACGGTTCATGCCATCTGAGGGCCATTGGAAGGAACTGGCCATGTTTAACTTAGACAAGAGGAAATAAGTGAAAATGGAATCTGGCCTATTTTGCTTGGCCCCAGAGGGGAAAACCAAGAGTGATGCCTAGAAATCACAAAGAAGCCAACTTGGGCTTTACGGAAGAAAAACCTCCCTAACAGGTAGAAGTGGGACAGCATGCCTTGAGAGGTGTAGTGACTAGAGGCCCTCAAGCAAAGGCTATATAACCAAGCTGTCAGATATGTTAAAGAGGGGCCTCTTTTTCAGGCCTGGTTTTGAGTACATGGTCTCTAAGGTCTCTTCTGTCCAGGAGATTCTGATCATCCTTGCTCGAATGGGTTTTAAAGGCTGTGTGTTCGTGGAAGTATGTGTTCACCTGTCAGTATATATGGTGCTGAGTGTTTAACACTGGCTCCTTTCTTTTCCAGAGTTACCTTAAGTACTCTTGGCAGGGAGCTGCTTAGAGATGTGGGAGGTCTTGCTTTTTACTGTTTGTTTTGTAAACCTGGATTTCTAGCTCCAGATGGTTAGTCTTCCTTTCTCTCCCCACCTCTAACCTTGGTTGCTCCCCTCCATCAACATCTAATGGAAATAAGCAATTGTTGGTTCTAAAAGAATTTCTGAGTCAATGACAAGTCATCTCCAAGAACGCTCCTAAAATGATGGAGACCTTGGTGTTTCTGGGAAGAACAAAATGACTTCTCAGAAGAAGACTGTCATTCCACTAAGCTTTCTGAAGGCCGAGGCCATGTCTTCAACGTTTTCGCCTCTCCAGTGCTTCAGATTTCTTGCACTTTATAGGTACTCAGTAGGTTCTGTTGAATGAATACAACATTAATATGCGGAACACAAGACAACCTTCCCTCTTCATAACCAGAAATGGTTACCTTAGGCACTCTGCAGATCCGAATCCATACAAAACTCTAGCTCTGGGGCCGGCTAAGGTGGCTCAGTGAATTGAGAGCCAGGCCTAGAGAGGAGAGGTCCTGGGGTCAAGTCTGGCCTCAGACACTTCCTAGCTGGATGACCCTGGGCAAGTGACTTACCTCCCATTGCCCAGCCTTTACCGCTCTTCTGCCTTGGAGCCATAACACAGTATTGATTGGAAGATGGAAGGTGAGGGCTCACAAAGAAACAACTATAGCTCCTTCAGCCCTCACTGATGTGGCCGCTTTTACTGGTTAGCCAGAAGACAAGATCAGTTCAGAGCATAGACGTTAAGATAGCATAAAAAAGTAACTGTGAAACATTTTCCCCTTCAACCTGGAGTGTATGAGAAATGGAGACTCATCTAGGAAACAGCAGGGAAAGGCAGAGATAGAATGAATGAGTGTGAGCGGTGTATATGTGTGAAGGTGCAAATATTTGTGGCCAGGGAACACATGTTGAGCTCATACTTCTGAAACTGCAGGGCCAGTGATGCTCCCAATGGACTTGCTCCTCACCAGTCTCGTAGCATGTAGTCTCTGCGTGGCGTGTAGTTTCTTCAGGCAGATGCTCCTTGCTGGGCTCATATGACCACTGGACGGTGCTCTTTTTTGCTGGGCACATGGTCATGGGGGCTCCCTCTGCTTCCAGCTTCTGACTTCAGCTCCATCCCTCAGCTGAGATGTCACCTGTTCTCTCTAACAGGCAGGGTGAGCTCTATAATCTCCCTTTTAGCTTAGAACCCCAAGATTTCAACTTTAGGTATATTAGGAGGACAGGCACAGATCTAGTATCCACTGAGGAAAAACCCCTTAGCTGCTTTTCTTTTCATAAGATGAGTCTGTCAGTTCTCAGAATTTTGACTATGGATTTTGACCCCTTCAGAGGAAGACACTGATTGATTGCCTTAAGAAACACATAACAGGCAGCTGACTAAACATCATCTGTAGGCATTAAGTCTCTTTTGAATTTCCCCTTTCTTACTCACAAGGGGCAAGGTCCCTGTCCTACATTTCTATCTGACTTAGGGTTAGAAAGTCACTCTAAAAGTCCCTAACTCTCACTTAGTTTCTGAGTAGCAAACTGCACCCCCTTCAGAATCATTTTCAGGGCTGAACTTCCAAACAACTGTCAAGGTTGTCTGGGTTTGAGGCCCTGATACCCCTCTTCTTTCATCACAGAGATTTATTTTGGTCTCATGCAAATAAATGGGAAGGGGAAAGGCAAACAAACCCCCTTAAGTGGAGCCTCTTTGAGCCGTCACTCTCCAACACAATCCCTTTGTCCCCCAATTCCTGACTTTATTATGTATATCTAATTGGCAACAAGCCTCTCCAGGCTTGGAGCTGCCCTACAGATAATTAATGAAGTTATACTGTATTCTAGGTTAAAACAACCCGCCCACATCAATGTTAATTCCTTTTGCTACACAATGAGCAGCTAAAACTGTGTCTTATCATACTGATTTACAAAGAAATAGGGAAGAAAAGAAGGACAGAATGACTGTCCCCCAGTGTGAAATGGCGCTAATAAGTTTTGTGGTAAACAATGGAGGGGGAATAGATGAAACCCCAAAGGAAGCAGCTGGCCCCGGATCTACTGCTTTATTAGGTGTGGACTTGGCTCATATAAGGAGAGAACCCAGAGCTTGGAACTACCTCTCATTTCACAAACAGGGAAACCGAGACACAGAGCGGCCAAATGATGGCCAACTCGCTGCGAACCTTGGAATCTAGCTTGGGTTTCCTCTGTACCTAGGAGAGGAGGGAGATGGGGGAGAGAAGTAAACTCTTTCCAACACATCAGCGTGGGGCAATTGAGGCTAGGCACATAGATTGAGAACCTACGAAGGGGGAGGAGATGAGTAACAAGCAGTGCCACGTATACAGTGTCATGGTGTAGAAGCAGCTCGGTGGTGCAGTGGTTAGAGAGCCAGGCCTGGAATCAGGGAGACCTGAGTTCGCAGCTGGCCTCAGGCGCTTGCTGGCCATGGCAAAGACACAAGTGACTTGGGCAAGTCACTTCACCTCTGTCTGTCTCACTTTCCATAACTATAAAATGGGAGTGATAACGGTGCCCGCCTCAAAGGATTGTGGGGAGGATCAAAGAAGATCATAGTTGTGAAGCGTCTGAGAAAGAATTCCTGGCACACAGTTGGTGCTTAATGAATCCGTGTTCCTCTCCCCGTAGTGGGTGCTTGCTTGGGCCACACCCTCTTGCTATCGGTTAAGCCTGCCTCTGGCCTTGGCAGTAGACAGGTAACTAGGCCCCCCACCTTCCTTCACCAGGCCAACCAAGCCAAGGACATGTCCTCACCCCCATTGCTGGGGTCAGAGCTGGATGGCCAGCGGAGCCCTTCCCGGGAGCTCTGTGCTCCTGTTTGTCCTGGAGGCCCACAGCCCTGCCTTGGCCCTGGGTCCTCCTCGTTGGCTTCCTGGCTTGGGCAAGGCAAAGCCTCAGATGAGAGGAAGCATTAGCTCCCATAAGCGAGGTTCTATAATCACCTTTAATGAGGTGCCTGAAGGAAGTCTTCCATCCAAGGGGCCTTCAGCTGTTATTATGAACAAATTAATCACATCTCTGGAATGAACCTCGCCACCCCCTCAGACACCCTCCTCTGCCCCTCAGCAACTGGAGAAAACAAAGCCTTTCCCCTGACGGGACTCGCCGCCACCGAGGTGGAGAGAGCAGCCGAGGAAGCATCCTGGGAAGGGAAGGCCCCTCCATCTTCCTGACGGTTAGCATCGGCGGCTTCCCAGTGCTCTCCCCTCCAGAAAGGAATCGCCTGCTTTGGGGGCCGGGGAGGAGGGCGACCTAGAGGCAAAGCCCCCCCCCCCCCTGGCAGGGGCCTGGAAGTGACCAATGCGCAGGAGAAGAGGGAAGCAAAGTCCCCGAGATCCTCTGGGCTAGCCAGCCGATGGCCGTCAGCCGCACTGCAGAGGAAAGATGGAGGGGCCAGAGGAGGACTGGGGGCTGCTGGGAGCAGGGAGTGTGGCTCTGAATATTCCCCAGAAGCGCTAAGCTGTTCAGGTTGGGAGGCCCTGTGTTCTGACAGGTGGGTGGAGCCCGAGAGGAAGTAGACAGGGCCAGCTAGAGGAGAACTAATGAGGAGAAGCTGTCAGAACCAGAGGCGAAATTCTCCCAAAGAGAAAATACGAGGAACTTAAAGGTTGTGGTTGGGCAAGTCAATATGAGTCTCTCTGAGCAAGTAGAGGAAAAAGAAGGGAGGGAGGGAGGAAGGGAGGGAGGCAGGGAGGGAAGATGGGGGAAAAGAGAGAAGCCCAGGAGCTCAGAGAGGGGAGGGGAGGGGCAGAGGAGGCAGGAAGAGGGAAGAGAAAGACAGGGTGGGAAGGAAAGAGAGGAAGCAGACAGACAGACAGATGGCTAGACAAAGGGAGAGAGGGAGGGGAAGGGAGGGCGCGCAGACAGGCAGGTGGGCAGGCAAGCCGAGAGGGAAGAAGAGAAAGGAAAAAGACAGGGAGGGAGGGAGAGGGAGGAAACAGGCAGAGACAGAAAGGGAAGAATCAGGCAGACAGACGGATGCCAAGGTGACAGACAGACGGATGCCAAGGTGACAGACAGACAGACAGACAGAAAAGCATGCAAAGGAGGCCAGGAGGGGAAGGAACTAGACAGAGAGGCAGAGGGAGGAGCCAGACAGAGACAGAGGCAGAAAGGAAGAAAGAATAAGGAGACAGACAGACCGACAAGGAGGCAGGCAGGAAGGCAAACAAGAAGGAGGGAGAGAAGGGAAAACAGACAGACAGAAAGGAAGAGCAAAGAGCCAGACAGAGACAGAAGAAGGAGGGTAAGGAGACAGACAGACAGACAGACAGACAGACAGACAGACAGAGGAGCAGGCAAACAAGAGGCAAGGAGAGGAAGGGAATAAACAGAAAGGCAGAGGGAGGAGCCAGAGACAGAAAGGAAGAGAATAAGGAGACAGAAAGACCGACGGGAC
>NW_025344980.1:0-1131 GCF_016433145.1 Gracilinanus agilis
CACACCTATACAGAGTTTCCTGTCCACATTAAGAGACAAACAAGCAGGGACTGAGACCTGGGAGTGGCTGAGAGCTCTTCATTCATGTTCTCACTAAATTTCCATCCATTAGAATTGCCTTTTTCTGTTCAGAAGAGGACCCACAAATTTGTGGTCAGGAATATGGGGGTCATTTAAGATGAAGCCGTACTCCATGCCTTTCTATTTGGTTCCTGAGAGTTACAACTGACCCTTAATTTATTGACTACTAATGAATAGTTTTAGCCTAAATGATCAATTATTTTTAACCCACTTTAATTAGTACATTTATTTTTATGCTTGGAATGTTGTCTCCGGTAATTTTATTCACCACCCTTTTTGGTGGCAATGGCGAGATTGAAGGAAAAGAAGTAATACAGCCTGGACCTCCTGGAGAACCCCCTTTTCTTTCCCAAGTGCTCTCCTAATGAGAAGGGGCTCCTTCTGGAGGACTGCAGGATGTCCCATAGACATTTACAAATCCACCTGTGTAAAAATGTCCTCATTACCTTTCTCATGAACTCCTCCACACTTTCCATCTTCCCTTTTGCTGCTGAGAGCACTTTCTACTTTTTTCTTTTTCTTTTTTTTTAACATTTAATAATTTTTATTTTTTAGAAAAGTTAACACAGTTACATGATTCATGCTCTTATTTCCCCTTCACCCCCCAGCATCCACCACCCCCCCCCGCAAAGCTGATGTGCATTTCCTCTAGTTTTAATATGTGTCATTGATAAAGACCTATTTCCAAATTGTTGATAGTTGCATTGGTGTGGTAGCTTTGAGTCCACATCCCCAATCATGTCCTCCTCAACCCATGTGTTCAAGCAGTTGCTTTTCTTCTGTTTCCACTCCTGCACTTCTTCCTCTAAATGTGGGTAGAATCTTTTCCATAAATCCCTCAGAATTGTCCTGGGTCACTGCATTACTGCTAGTACAGAAGTACATTACATTCGATTTTGCCACAGTGTATCGGTCTCTGTGTATAATGTTCTTCTGGCTCTGCTCCTTTCGCTCTGCATCAATTCCTGGAGGTCTCTCCAGTTCGCCTGGAACTCCTCCAGTTGATTATTCCTTTGAGCACAATAGTATTCCATCACCAACATATACCAC
>NW_025344981.1:0-8434 GCF_016433145.1 Gracilinanus agilis
CATATATAATTATATATAAGTAAATAATTTTATGTTTAAATTATTTTAAATGTGGTTGTTTTCAAATATTTTAACAAACTGAATGTTTTTATTTATAAATATTTTATTTTAATATTATTTTGCTATGATGTACAAATATGTTTATATTTCATATACATAGCTGGAAGGAACTTTAGAGGCCATCTAGTGTAGCCTCCTCATAGGAGAGAAGAGTAACCGAGGCCCAGAGAGATTAAGTGATATGCCGGGGGTCACCCCGTTAGTAAGTATCTGAATTCACATTTGAACCCATGTTTTCCCTGATTCCAAGTCCAGCTCCCTTTCTGCCACATCATACAATGGGCAACCTGCGGAGAATTTCAAAAAGGAGAATGGAATAGTTAGATAAATGCATATGGGAAATCAATACGACCCAGTTAGAAGGACTATTTTGAAGAGTGGATGCAGAAATACCTTATAAGAAACTTCGCTTAAGTTAGTCCCGGTAAGATGGTCTGTACGCGGCAGCAGGAATAGAAAAGACACCGCTCAGTAGGGGATACGTTGCAGAAGTCAGATCAAAAGACCTTGATGGACCGAATGGCTCTGTGAGATAGGAAGATTCAAAGAAAAGGCCCAGGATGCAGAGCGGGGAGGTGGAGGTGCCCCAGTGAGTCCCAGAGGGAAAGTAATTAACGTAAAACCTCAGTTTGGAACTTAGAGAAGTAAAGTTGTGAAGGCAGCCCGAGAGGATCTGTAAAGTTTAGAATAGAGGGCAGGACGTGAGGCTTGATGTCCCGGGATGCTCACGGGATGCTCACGGGATGCTCACAGGATGCTCACCGACACCAAGGACAATGAAGAGATCACTCAAAGTCCTTTTATTAGAAACATATTCCCATCCCCTCAGGTAAAAGCAGTTCACAAGGTGGTTAAAAAGCAGTTAAGGAAGATAAATACAGTTAAAAGGTACCAGCAGCCAAAACAAAACAAAACAACGTTAAAAAGCAATCAGTATGGAGGTTCCCCTGGGATCTCTCTCAGGAGTTCTCCAAAGTTCTAAAAATTGCCCTCATACTCTTCTATTGGGTCCTAGGTCAAACCACCTGGGGATAAAGTTAACCTGACCTGTCCCAGAACCGAACCACTGCACTGGCTCCTTGATCCCAATCTAGTAACAGCTAGGGTGGGAAAGTGGAGGGGGAAGAGGGGGTTAACTCGCCCTGTCCTGGTTTCACGGATACCCTGACACAAAAATATGGTTTGCTTTCTAGCAAATTTTAAACATGAACCATTCAAATATATTGTTGTTTTATGAGAGAACACTTCAGACAAAAAGCTGCCTATTTCCACTTGCTGAAATTGTCGATAGTGATCATGAAAACACGGGATTTTCTGGGAATCTGTGTAATAAATTGCCACAAAATAATACCAGGTTTATTCATTAGCCTGAAACACAGATGTTCAATCATGGCTGACTCTCCTTGACCCCATTTGCGGTTTTCTTGGCAAAGATGTCGAAGTGATTTGCCATTTCCTTCTCCGGCCCATTTTACAGATGAGGAAATTGAGGCAAACAAGGTTAAATTACTTGCCCAGGGTCACCCAGCTAGAAGAACCTGAGGCCAGATTTGAATTCAGGAAAATGAGTCTTCCAGACTCATTATTTGCAATACCTACAGTCAATGTTTGCCTCAAACTATAGAAAATCAGAATGTTTTCAAGATGTGTAGAGAATTACACAAATTTTTTTTAAAAATAGAAAAATTCACTTACAAAAATGAGCAAAATGTGTTTTGCATGATAATACATGTATAACTGAGATCAAATTGAGTGCCATCCCTGGGAGGGGGAAGGAAAGGGAGGGAGGGAGACAAGTTAGATCATACAAAATCGGAAAACCCATGTCAAAATGTATTACATGTAATCAGTAAAAAAATTTTTTTAAGAAAAAATAGAAGAATTATTGCAGTGATTTTTCCAACTAAACTTCACAGATTTTGTTTGTCAAAATCAACTACAGAAATGAAATTTTCCCTCCTATTTAACAAGACTTTTTTCTCGTTTACTAGAAGGTCACAAGCTTTCGTAGAAAACTGACCAAAACTTCAGTGGGAAAAGTCAGACCAGGCCTCATTTTCTTCAGTCACAAAGCTAGAATAATGATATGAACAGTAAGGGGCCTAAAGGGAAATAATCCAAGAGAGTCTCAGGTTCCTGCCTTCTTGTTTAAACAATTGGGAGAGGTAAGCTAAATGTCAAAATAACAAAGACCAGAAAGAACTTCAGTTTGGAACACAGTACATTTTGACTAGTCTCAGAATGAGTTTGCCTTCTCCTTTTGGGATTACAGCAATTATTTGGTCTTACCTTCCTGTTTCTTATATTCAGAGTTAAAGTCCATCCAATCTACCACCCAGATCCTACCTACATATCAGATCTGAAAAAATGGCACAGAGTGGTGATTTGAAACTTTCTGAAGTTCTGGAATTCCTGCTTTGTTTTCATATCTGAAACCCCATCCTTGACATGGACTGGAGTAAAGAGATAGATAGATTTCATGTGCTTTGCTGACTTGCTTGCATTCTCTCAGGCCAAACCCAATTGACTTAAAGTCTGAACATTTCTTTTAATTCTGATCATACCCCAAAGCCAGGCTCCTGGGTCTCTTCAGAGCATGCAGGGAGTCTCATTTAGGAAAACTAAAAAGGAACTGGGCAGATTCCTGTGGAGAAAAGCCTTTTCAATCATCATCATGCCCTATGTGGTTGTGCACATCAAGAAGCTGAACTGAAAAAGGGTAGGTGGAGGTGGCAGAGCTGATGCTGTCCCTGCTCCCTCTCGGCAACCAAATCATTGCACTCCTTTCTCTATTTCTTTTACTTTTTATTTTCCTCTCTGTCCTCCCTTTTTTCTATAACAGGGATGTATCATCCTTAGGGGTTGTCACTTAGCCTATTTGACTCACATGCATTGCCATGATCTCTAACTCTAAGGTAATCAAGGGGTATGCTGGGATATTTCCTTACTAGTTATTAAAATCAAACCTTGTTGTTCAGTCCTTTTTCAGGGATGGCTGAGTCTTTATGACTCCTTTTGGGATTTTGTTAGCAAAGATCCTGGAGTAGTTTACCATTTCCTTCTCCAACTCATTTTACAGATGAGGAAACTGAGGCAAATGGGGTTAAGTGACCAGGGTCACCAGGCTAAGTATCTAAGGACAGAATTGACCTTAGGAAAATGAGTTTTCCTGACTCCAGGCCTGGGACTCCATCTACTCGGCCGTCCAGCTGGCCCACTAAAGTCAAAACATCTTTTATTAATTGCCTCCAAGACTCCAAGTTTACTAAATGATAAACATTTGAAATGACAAACATTTAAATAATCTCTTTTCCCATGAGTCGTTCCTCAGCTCATATAGATAGATTAGGAAATAGCTATGCCTCCGTACACACATATATGCATCCACATACATATGTGTGTAGCTCTATATGCCCACATATCTGTAGCTATGCCATATATATATACACACAAATGCACACACACATAGATATATAGATATAGATACACACTCTATGTGTGTGTATATATATATATATATATATGTATTCATTCATTCATTCCTTGTCCACAAGCTCCTTGAAAGTAAGGAATAAAAGTCTTTCTGTCTGCATTTGTATTCTTACAATTTTAGTACAATGCCTGGCATGTATCTGTGTGTATACACACAGACAAACACACATGTGCATGTATGTGGATACATGTATTGTGTATGTGTATACACATGTAGCTAGTAACTGTGATGTTTATTAAACTTAGAATATTAAGTGACTTGTGGGTATATAAGGGGGTATATACATGAGTATATATGTGCATGTGTGTATGTATACATGTGTGTATACACATACATATTTCCCTGAATGTCCTCAGCTTAAATAAACATCACCACTCCTGGCTTTCTCATTTATTCACAAAAACTAAAACAAAGAAATAAATCAGGATTGACAATGTTTCAGCTGTGAGAGAGGTCACCTTCACCTCTAACTGCTACCCTGGTCTTCTTACATCTGGAAGAGGCCCAACGTTTAGCTGAGGATAAGGATAGTTGCCAAGGTCTTTGCAAAATGCTCTTTTTCAGATGACTTCACGAGATAAAAGTTCAAAGTGTTCCATGGTGAAAGAAGTCCTCTTCATTTTCTTTTCTCCCTGTACTTTATTTAATCTATCTCCAGCTATGACAGTTCCCAGTCTCTCCAGAATGCAGTTAAACAACTCTTTGAAGGCCATGGAGAGAGAGAGAGGGAGAGGGAGAGAGGGAGAGAGGGAGGCTGATACTCCTTAGGACTGAATTCAGGGAGAAAAAGAAGATTGTAGGAACTGCCAACACAAAGAGAAAACCACCTTCTCCATATGTCCTGGATTTTTAGCTTGCTGCTGGGCAGCCTTTTCTTGGCCAGTTAGGAGTCTCTTGCCACTTTCACATAAGCACTCAAAAAGCCCCAGGCTTGGCTGGAAACACACCTTATGCTTCCTTCCTTCCTTCCTTCCTTCCTCCATTCCTCCATTCCTTTCATCTTTTCTTCTGCCTTCCTTCCTTCCTTATTTCCTTCCTTCCTTCCTTCCTTTCTTTCTAATTTCCTACCCTCTCCCAAGAATATTTTACTTATCACTGTATCCTTAGAGTCTAGTATACAGTAGAAGTTTAATAAAATGTCTTTTGATGAATTGATTGGTTGGTCTTCTAAAAAGGCAACAATAGTGTAATGGAAAGAGTACTATACCTGTCAGGAGAGACCAAGGTTTGAAAACCACCTCTGAAACATTAACTACCACCAAGGGCAGCTGTCATCCCAATGGATAGAGTGCCAGGCATAGAGTCAGGAAGACTCACCTTCCTAAGTTCAAGTCTAGCCTCAGACATTTACTAGCTGTATGACCCTGAGCAAGTCCCTTAACCCTGTTTGCTTCCATTTCTCCATCTGTAAAATAGACTGGAGAAGAAAATGACAAACCACTCCAGTCTTTGCCAAGGAAACCCCAAATGGGGTTACAGAGTCAGACACAGCTGAAATGATTGAACAGCTACATCTACAACTCACTTAACTACTCTAAATCTTAGTTCCTTCATCTGTAAAATGAGAAAGAATAATAGTACCTATAGTGGCTACCAAACAGGATTTGTCATAAGGTTCATTTGAGAGGATTTTTGTTAAGCAATATAGAAATGTCAGATAGAATTTCTTTCCAAAGAACTCCTTGCAAGAAAGGACCTACCTGTACAAAAATATTTCTAACTGCTCTTTTTGTGGTGGCAAAGAATTGGAAATTGAGGGGATGTCCATCAATTGGGGAATGGCTGAACAAATTGTGGAATATGTTATTATTTTGCTGTAAGGAATGATGAACAGGATGATCTCAGAAAGAACTGGAAAGATCTTCTTGGACTGATGCAGAATGAAATACACAGAACCAGGAGAACATTATACACAGTAACTGAAATATTGATCAACTATGATAGACTTAGCTACTCTCAGCAATACAATGATCCAGGACAATTCTGAGGGATTTATGACAAAGAATGCTATCTACCTCCAGAGAAAGAACTGATGGAATCAGAATGCAGATCAAAGTATGCAATTTTTCATTTTAGTTTATTTGGGACTTTGGGGGGTTTTGGTTTTATATGATTATTCTCTTACAAAAATAATCAATATGGAAATAAGGTTTGCCCATCACTGATAGGTTATACATGTATTATGCAAGCATATATATATATATATATATATATATATATATATATATCCTAGAAATGCCTAAGTTTCCCAGGAATGTGATTTGAAAGAATCAACCACTATGGGAATGGAGTTTCTTGTCATTATAAATAAAGTCTTCAATCTCAACACTGAATCGTGTAGACTGAAAGAACAGAGGGGGTTCCCTCTCTGTTCATCTGCTTGATCAAAGCCCTGCTTAAAGAGGCCAGTGCCTCTGATGGAGGTCAATGTCAACTCCCTGGCTCAAAGACTGCTGGCCTGGGAGGCAGGAGGGTTGGGCTCCAGTCTCTTCTGACACTCACTCTGGCCCTCTCTTTTCTCTATAAAATGACAAGATAGGACAAAGTGGTCTCTAAGGTGATGTCCAGCCTCACAACCCCATGACAAGTAGGTAGATGTGGGTCACGTTCCCCAGCTGGTAAGAGGCCTCAATGCAGCTTTAGTAAGAGCTCCCCATAGCTAGCTCATTCCCCAACTTTCTGCACCTAAAGAAAACCAGGCTGTCACTTTATTAACTAATTATCCAGACAGGGTGTGTGTTATATAACATGGCCACCATATGGTGCTCCCTTAAAGCCACCAATCATATGGCTTTGCCTAGGGCTATTCAGGGCACATGTGTGGACTTTTCCTAATGAAACAACTTGGTCCCAGCTCACCAGAGGACTCTTAGATTACAAATCCTTACAAATCTCTACCACCCTGAACTTGCAAACTGTCGAATCGAATCAAAATTGATTGAGGAATATGGATGGAATTAAGATAACTCAACATTTCTCAAAAATATAAGAATGATAGAAATCTAAATTTGGCTCTCAGTCTGTTCCGCATTTGGACATTTTCTCTCATGCCCCAGCAGACTCCTCATCGTGAACAGTCTCTCCACTGGAAGTACTTTCTCACACTGGAAGTACTCTCTGCCCCTGCAGCCCTTTCCTCTGATTAGCTCTTCTCTCAGGCTCTTCATTTTAAGGGAAATGCCCAGATCAGCTACATCCCATGTCTTCATTCCTCTCCAGACTCTATTTCCTAACTACAGATGTTTTCTTTTCTTTTAGTAAAGTTTTTTTCCCCAATTGCGTGTAGGCTTTTTCTACCATGTCCTCTGAGTAACTTATCTAGCCTACACCTTCCTCTTTTTAGCTTCCCTTTATACATTGTCTTCTCCCATTAGATTATGAGCTCTGTGAGGGCAGAGAATGAATCTTTCTTCCTGCATTTGTATTCCCAGAACTTTAGAACAGTGACTAGTATATATTAAATGCCAAATAAATACTTGTTGACTTGAAGAATCTCCTGCTCTATCAACTAACTGCATTCATAAGATTTAGGTGATTGACTTTTTTTTTAACTTGTAACTTCTCTCTTAGAATCAATACTAAGAATTGGTTCCAAGGCAGAAGGGTAAGGGCTAAGCAATTGGGGTTAAGTGATTTGTCCAAGGAAATACAGCTAGGAAGTATCAGAGGACAGATTTGAACACAGGACCTTCTCTTTCTAGGTCTGGCTCTCTATCCACAGCCGTCTAGCTGTCCCCAGAGAATTTGTCTTAAACTTAACTAGAAGGATAGAGTTAACTCCCAAGTATGCAAGGTTTATCCATCCCTTTCTTCTGACACAGTGATTATTATAGTCATCCTGAGGTGTTTTTTGTTTTTTTAATATGGAGACTATTTTCTGCCCCTTCCTGTCTTCCTGAAGAAGAGCTCTGCCCAAAAGCAGCTTTCTATATGAAGTAACTGACCTTAGCACCTAGTTATCAAGAAAACTTAGTTAAGGGGGCAGCAAGGTGGCTCAATGGATTGAAAGCGAGGACTAAAGATGGGAGGTCCTGGTTTCAGATCTGACCTCAGACCCTTCCTTGCTGTGTGATCCTGGGCAAGTCACTTAACCCCTATTGTCTAGCCTTTATTACTCTTCTGCCGTGGAACCAATTATATTGAAGGTTAGGGTTTGTTTGGATTTTTTAATATTTAAAATAGAGAGATATTAAATATGGAGTAGAATAAACAGTGTGAGATTGGACTTGGTAGAGCAACTCCACTAACAGCAGCATCATGGTTTCCTAGGGTCTCTACTCATGAGAGCTACTCCTGCTACTCTTGGGTCTGTCTCCTCCAGACCATGTTCATTCTGTTTGTATTGGGTGTAGTTTGTGACACTTGCCTCAGGTGCAAAAATTCCTAGTTACAGCTCTGCCGAATACACATCATCATTGCCTTGCTGATCATTGTGCAATGATTCAGAAAACGTGACTGAGCCCTACCCAGCTTCTACATGTGCCTACTCAAGTTTCTTATCTCCTCAAAATTCTTCAACCTGAGGTCTGTGCAAATCTCAATATGATCTTCATTGCTTCTTTCTATTAATACTCACTTTATAAACAAACCCAGGGAGCCAGTTATTCTATAACAAGGATTCTTTTTTAGATTGTGTGGTCTTTTCACAGCAACCCTTCTCAGAATAATGTTTTTAAATGCATAAAATAAAATACATAGGATTCCAAAGGAATCCAAGCATATTGAACTATAGTTATTGGGGCAACTAGGTAGCTCAGTGATAGCTTTCTAGCCAGGCCTGGATAGGGGAGATCCTAGGTTCAAATCTGGCCTCGGATACTTCCTAGCTGTGTGAACCTAGAAAGGAAAGGAAAGGAAAGGAAAGGAAAGGAAAGGAAAGGA
>NW_025344982.1:0-6750 GCF_016433145.1 Gracilinanus agilis
CTCCCCCTTCACCCCTCCCTTTTTTTGACCTCCCCACTCCCCTGCTCCCCTTGGTTTATCCCTTCTAACTTTCTCAGAAGGGTTAGATAAGAGTTTTATGTCCCAATGGATAGTATAGCTACTCTTCCCTCTCCGGGTTGATTACACTAAGAGTAAGGTTTGATTATTACCTCTTAATGCTCTCTTCCTCTCCTTCTTATAATACTTGTTTTTATGTCCCCTTGAGGAGTTTTGTGTGTTTCGGTCAGGAGAGGTTAAGAGCTGCTTCTTACTCTGCCGCCATCTTAACCCGGAACCTCTCAAATAGTTTTTGATGGTTACTACTGTATAATAGAGTTTGAGACCTGGTACCGTTATAGGTACTTTCCCCCTTTTGTTTTCCTTACAATCCTTGGCCATTTGTTCCGTCAAGTGAATTTTATTTTTTTTCCTTCTTCTACAAAGTGATCTTTTGATAGTTTGATTTGTGTGGCACTGAATAAGTAAATTAATTTGAGTAAGGCAGTCATTTTTATGACACTGGCACAGCCTATCCATGAGGAATAAACATCATTCCAATTATTTAAATCTTTTGGTTTCTGTAAAAAAGTGGGTTGTAGTTGTATTCATACAATTCCTTGGCTAAGTGGACAAATGACCTACGGACCTTTCAGAATACTCTGCTTATTACCGCTTTTAATCATGTCTATTTTTACTGTTGCCTGATCCGAAATCATGACTGCTGCCTCTGCTTTTTTCAAATTCACATGACACATACAAAATTCTCCTCCAGCTCCCCATTCTAACTATATGGATCCTTATGTTTCAAGCATTATTTCTGATAATAACATATTATTGAATTTTGCTTTCTGTTCTGCTCTTCTACCTTTTTCTGTTCTATTGAGGAGTAGGTCACATTCACGGTTATAAATATTTACTGAGTGTTATCCTTCATCATATCCTCTTACACTTTCCCCTCATCTCTTTGCAAAGGGATAAAGAAAAGAAATAATCTCATCAGCTGGAGTATTATATATCTGAAGTCGTCTGCCAATCCTTTCTTCACCAAACCCAGACCTCGAACTCTAGTCCTTAAGCTGTCTTTCACTTTTTGGCACTTGCTTTATGATCCTGTGTGAAGTTAACATTTCTTTTGCTTGTGACTATCTCCTCTCCAAATCTGTCCTGTCTCATCTCTTTCTCTGTCCTCATTAGTTTTCTTCAGTTGAATGTATTTCTACACCAAAGTCTGTGTCTCATCTGTATGATTAATGCCTACGATTCACTCTTTAGAATCAAAGAGTCACAGAATGTGACTAGAATGGACTTCCAGAATAATCTGGGCTAACCTCTTCATCACAGAGAGGAGAAAATGGAGATTCAGAGAGACCAAGTGACTTGCACAGTCGTACAACTGGAAAGCAGCCGAAACAAGACTAGAACTCGGGGAAACTACATGACTGTGGGCAAGTCAGTTGTCTCAGGGCCTCAGGTGCTTCTCTACAAAATTAGTGGGGGGGGGGGGGGAAAGGCTGGCCTAGATAATCTCTAAGGTCCCTTTGAGCTCTTTCTGTGAATCAGTGAAGATAGTGTTCTTTCCAGTATATTGGGCTATCTTTACCACATCACTTTAAGATAAGGTCAATGAGGGAATTGGTTTTTCCTGACAACACATACTTGCTACATAGGGTTTCTTTTCCTTTTCTCCCTCAGGGGGGTGAGTTAAGACAAAGAAATAAACTCTCATTCAGTTTAAAAATGCTTTTTAAACACGGAGTACTCTCCTACCCCAAAACAAAAAACCCCACTAGTTATGTCAAGTGATATCACAAAACATTTGGATGTTTCTCAGAGAAGAGGGACAATCTAAGTTTTTACCCAACCTAACCCTATAGAAAGTGGCCAAATATTTTCTTACATTTTCCCTGTTTACATCCTCTTCCTTAACTTCTTTTTTACCCTTACTTTCTGCCTTAGTAGCAACTCTAAAACAGAAGGGAAAGAGCTAGGAATATAGGATTAAGTGACTTGCCCAGAGTCACACAGTGTGGAAACTGAGGCCAGATTTTAGTCCAGGTCCTCCCGACTCCAGGCCTGGTACTCTTATCTACTGTGCCACCTAGCTGCCTCTCCCCGACTTCTTTTTTTTATTTTTTTAACATTTATTAATATTCATTTTTTAGAAAAGTTAACATGGTTACATGATTCCTGCTCCTACTTTCCCCTTCGCCCCTCGCCCTCCCCCCACCCCTGGCCGATGCGCATTTCCACTGGTTTTAACATGTGTTCCCCTGACTTCTTAAAGGTCCATGATCACTGAACTAAATTTTCAATAGGTCAGACTTCTTTGTGTTCTGCTCTTGAAATGTGTATGTACTATGAAATGTGATACTAGCATCAACAGTACAGTTATACACATATACATAGGCACACAGAGAACAAATGCTATCCACTTACCGAAAAACTAGATAGGTCAACATTGCAATTCCCAGGAAAAGAGAAGAGATGGCACATCCGGAATATGTTACGATTGTTAAGATATGTTCATGGACCTCGCTCACCTCAGACCTGGACAAATCCTAAGGAATATCATACATATACATTAGGGATCCAGCATGACCAACCTGGGCCAAAAAGGCTCTTGGGATCGGCCACACTAGTCACTTCTGCATCCCCATCCATGGATATTTTTGAAACTGTGGACTTAGGAACTCGGCTCTGTCCTTTAATTCCCCCCAACGGTCCCACTGGCCAACAATTTACGTTCAAAGATCCACCTTCCTACCTTGCAAAGAATCTCCAGTTATAGAGTATGCATGTATTTGGATGGATAGACAGATGGATTATACACACACGCACACATATATACACACACATCCACTCACACAGGTAAATCATGGGAATAGAGAATAGTTGCAGAAGCCACTTTTGTCCAGTCAAACAGAATCTATCCAGTTTGTTTATTTTTCCATCTTGCCCTGCTTCACCTTCTGGGGTCACCTATGGTCTCTTTTATAGTTCTTGTTTCATTAAGCATCAAAGCACTTTCTGACCATTCCCTAGGCATAATCTCTTGAGTTCAGGTCCAAACCTTTCAAGACTTTGCAGCCCAACCTCCTATGAGGAAACAACAAGACCTGGGGAGGTGAAGTAACTTGGGGAAGTGGAGGAGTATCATAGAAGCAGGAAGTGGCCAAATATGGCCTTCTGTCTTCAGTCCTGTGCCTTTTATCCTTTATCAGGGTGCCTCCCTGATCCAGGTATAAAAGAGGGACTTCCAGATTATAGGATGTCAGAGGTAGAAGGGACCTTAAAGAGTTTTGATTCCAATTCCTCTAGCTTTCCAGATGACTTCACAGTGAAGACATAACATTTAATCTGGGCCTCAAAGAATGCTTGCAATGTCCCTTGGCTGAGATGGAAAGAAGGGTATTTCAAGCATAAAGTGAAGGAGAAGAAAATTTCAGGCGTAAGGCCTGAAAATGCTGGAAGACATGGTGACAGGAAAGCACAGGACATGTTCCGAGAACAGAAAGCAGGTCAGTCTGGCTGGAGTCAAAATGGAGCATGTAAAGTACACTAGAAAATTATAAGCCTGAAAAGGTAGGCCAGAGGAAATGATGGAGAATTTGAACTCCAATCTTAGGAGTTCGCATTTTGTTTTGTATGCGATGAGAGGCCATTGAAGGGCTTCAGGCAGCAGCGGCTTGGTGTGGTGTAGTGGTGGGTGGGAAATGCTTTGGATGGTCCAGGTGGGAAGCAGTGAGGGGCTTTATGAAGAGTAGAGGCAGTTGGAATAGAAAGGAGGGTACTAAAAAGCCGGAGGATGATGGCTGTGCCCTCCCAAACCCCAGTCCAATAGCGATTTCTCTTGGGGCACCTGAGACCCAGGCTGGTAAATTTCCAGCAATAATCTCATACTTATCATTCCATCTACATCTTTGAATATTTTTTTCCAGGGCTTTAAGTCTGATCTACTCCAGGGCTTTGGAGATCCCAAAGCAACAGCTTTCACTTATACAAAACTTTCTTCTGTGACTCAGCTTACATGCAAATGTTGTTTGCAATTTAATGACATTTGCCTAAATTCTCTCTGGGAAAGATTCATGGCCAACTTACCATTAAGACTCCAAAGTGAGTAAGATGATTACACTGACAGATTGTATAATTGACATCCGTTTTGTTTACTTCACAGCCTGATGAATTCCATCCACCTAGTCCATCTGCAGGACACAGAAGGGAATTTCAAAGCAATTTCATTTTTCTCAGAAATGTTTAGCTTTGCATTAGGCAAACACCATGTGAACGTGTGTTAATGATTGGTATTGTTTGTTAGGATGTAGAAACAGTAGCATATCTTTAAACTGAAATCCAATTAAGTCTAAAAGGCAAAAATGACTTTGTGGGGACTTAGTATGTGGCATCACTTCTTCAGATCTCACTTTTCTTCCTTTTGGTACTAAAGCCTTTTTAACTAGGATGAATTCAAATTAGCAGCAGCCACCCCAGGACCACACATAAGTGATGGAGGGAAGGCTGCTCTAAAAGATAACAGGCAGAAGGGAAGGAGAGGTTCTTAGGCGTTAAGGGGAACTGTGGGGCAATAGCCGGACATTTTGGCATCCCTTAGGGGCAACAGAATGGTGCTCTGAAACATTTGGGGCTGCCTGGGGACTGGCAACGCAAATGCCCACCAAATTGGTCCCTGATAAGCTTATCTGGGAGAACCATGAGAGTTTAGAATTTCTTTGAGGTTGAGCCCAGATCCCACTCTTGAGGGATCTTTTGGGCTAAGTGGCCCTCTGACCCCCTTGAGAATGCCTAGTTTCTTTTTTTTTTAAACCCTTACCTTCCATCTTAGAATCAATACTCGGTATACACAATGGGGTTTAAGTGACTTACCCAGGGTCACCCAGCTAGGAAGTGTCTGAGGCTAGATTTGAACCCAGGACCTCCCACCTCTGGGCCTGCCTTTCAATCCACTGAGCTACTCAGCGGTTCCCCCTAGTTTCTATTTCTAAGGATAATAACAACCCAAATCATGAGCAAAATCAAGTTACCTACCTCTGGATATAAGGGACCAGAGTATATATATATATAGATGGAGTAGAACCACAGAGGTCGGCTCCCGAACAAGCAATTTCCCCTAGAATATGTCTTTTCAGGTTAATCCCATAGTCTCTACATACCAGGTGATGGCATAATCATCTACACGTTTATACACGGTCATTCTTAGACTTCCCAGGATGGAGTTAGAGGGCGGGTAAGACGGTATAGCATGACAGCCGGAGCTCTCTCACAGACTGTGGAAGACCCTCCCCCACACAAATACGGGGTTTCCTTAGGAATCCTGAGGAACTCGCTTGATCCCATACATAGCGCACCAATGGATTACCCCCTAAAATAGCTACTAGCACCCTCTAGTATTACCACCTGCTGCTTTGGTTGAAAGATGAATGAAAATCAAGAAGAGAAGTGTCATTTTCTTTTTCACTCCACTCATCTTGGGAAGCTTTCTTCAGTCAGTTGAAGGAAGAATTCAGACGACGGTTTAGAGATGTTTCCCTGGAAAACGCCTCAGAGTTCATCCGGGTCCTTTTACAAAGGAGTCTGGGACAAGATGAAGAACGAGACTTGCCCAAGATCTCACAGGTTTTTGGTAATCTCTGATTGGTTGTAGGAAACATGTGACATTTCTCAGCCAATTGGAGAATGGGAGAGAGTTTGCCAAGATAAAAGTCTTCTGCATAGTCATCAAATGTAAGCAAGCACATGCTTGGCTTCTTCTGTATAACGACGACCGCCCAACTTCAAAATCCATGTTAGTAAATGAGCCTTTCCTATTACCATCATCGAGCTCTGGACATAGTATTATATCATATCAGACAAGTAATATAGGGCAGTGTAGAGAATACAGGACTTGGAGTCAGGAAGACCTGAGTTCGAATCCTGATTCAGACACTTTAACCCCAAGCAAGTCACTTAAACTTCTCTAGACCTCCATTTCCTCATCTGTAAAATGGGGATAATAATAATAATGATGCCTACCTCTCAGTGAAAAAAAAAGTTAATTTTAAAACCTCGAAAGTACTATGCATATCACAACTATAGGGATTATTATTGTTACTATGTTCTTTCAAAGGGACCAGCAGAATGAAAATTCAGAACATTAGACAATCTAAATATTCCCTAGATCTGCAGGTCATTAGAACTATGGTGGCACCTAGGCGGCCCAGTGAATTGAGAGCCTGGCGGAGAGATCCTGCATTCAAATGTGACTTCAGACACTTCCTAGCTGTGTGACTCTGAGTAAGTTGTTTAATCTCCATTGCCTAGCTCTTACTGCTCTTCTGCCTTAGAACCAGTACAAAATGTTGATTCTAAGGTAAGGGAGATGAGGGTTTTTAAAAAAAAAAGAACTAGAAAGGATCTTAGAGAACATTTAGTTCAATGCCTCCCCCCCGCCCCCCACTGTGCAGATGAGAAAATCAAGGCCCTGAAGTTGGAAGTGACTTTCCCAAAGTTACATAGATAAGAAGTAAGACATCTGGGACCTAAAGCCAGGATTCTTTATACCAAACGGTGCTGTCTTTTATACTCAACTTCTGGGAACATTTGATGATTTAGGGTTCTTTTTTTAACAACAGATTTGCCCCTTTAATTCCTTTTTACTCAGCTTAATGTCAAGATTCTTTTATATACTCCGAGTATATAGAATAGTATATATATTTAATGTAATATAATTAATATAAATAATTACTTAACATATAT
>NW_025344983.1:0-2390 GCF_016433145.1 Gracilinanus agilis
ACAGAATTGAAGGAGGAATGATGCAGGTGTAGATGAAAGAGAAGTAAAAACAAAATCATTAAACAGAAATTGAGACACCATTGTATATATTTTAGGCTACAATTGACCGGTTTTTAAGGGGCAAACTATTAATATTGTCCCTTTGCCAGAGCAAAACTGGGGGGAAGGGAGAAATAAGGGGAAAATGGCTGATAGGTGCTTTGAAGGAAATTTTTGAAATAAATAGGAAAACCTAGATTAGGATGTGTTCACTTTGAAATAACACAGAATTACCAAGTAATCAAGAAAAACCCACTCTTTAATCAGGAATAGGGACATATTTCAAATATTTAATCATTCCATAGAGCCAAATGTTCAACCCCATTCGAAACCAAAGGCTCTAGGAACTTGGGAACCATGTCCCATAAAGAAAGCACTGTGCTAAGTACCAACTGCCCTGGGAGAAGACACACATCTCAGTGTTGGCTCCACCCAGGGAGAAAACACACTAACTGCTTTCTCCAAAGAGTAAAGGGAATTGGGAGTCCTTATATCTTCCGGATAATTAGGAATCATAAACAGGTTGGGAAACCCCTTTGAAGCCAGCCAGGAGGGTATAAACAAGTGTCAGCTGTAATAAATCCAAGGCAAAGGTCAAACTAAGAAACTGGGCTTCAGGAGAGGAAAACTTTCATCCAATGGAGAAGCCTTCGAAACAAAAAGGTGCTTCATATTCAACCCAAAATAGGGGAACTTGGCACTGGGATTTCTCTCAAGTAAGAGTAATCTTAGACATCCAAAAATCCACATGGACAGATGATAGCATGGGCACATCCCTGAACCTCTTCAAAAGGGAGCACCTCATACAACGCTTTGAGGTGGCGTTGGCAAGGAAGCCTGACCAGATCCTGCAATTCATACACATAAAGGAGGTGCCTTGTGACCTACCCTATTTCCTCACCCCACTTGTCCCAGGCTTTTGGGGAGCCTCCCTCTCCTAATGTTTTGTCACATAATGACTGACTGTGAGTAATTGGGTACAACGGAGGGAAAGGCAGATTGGTCACTTTCACGGTGATGAGAGAATGGAAATGCCTCTATCTGCTGTTCACACATACAGAATATTAAATTATGCCAACATCTCCTCTTTCACCAGTCACCTTCCAAGGACTGTGATGTAGAGGAATTTTCACTCAGACATCAAGGTTTTGGGGGCTGAGGGCTTGGGCTTGTGGCAGGTACTGATCATTTAGAAACTCCTGCTCTACCTGCGGTGGCCTCAGGAGAGAAAGTGTGCTTGGGGGATGATATCTTCAGTTCACGATTTTTGTTCTCTTATTTCTGAGGCCTTATTTTCTCGAGTATCTATAATCCACAGCCAAGTGTTGGCCCTATTTGCCTTGACAGAGCCTGTCAGTGATTGTCCCCAGGTGATCTGACCAGGGCCTTGGGGATTCTGCCACGAGAAGTAGCCATTTTTAGTTCCTACAGTCCCAGCATTCTGCAGCCACCAGCTGACTTCCCTTGCCTTCCCTGCCTTGGAAGGGTAGTCAGGGTCTCCAGTATCTTGGGAGTGACTACAGTTAGCAGGGCCGGACAACTTTCAGAAATGACATTAAAGTGATTTCTTCAAATTTCTTCAAAAAATGTGGAGGAAGGGGGCCTAGCATTACCAGATATTAAACTATAAAGGATGCCCAATATCACCTCTATTATTCAACATAGTACTTGAAACACTAGCAGTAGCAATTAGAGAAGAAATAGAAATTGAAGGTATCAAAATAGGCCATGAGGAGACTAAGCTATCACTCTTCGCAGATGATATGATGGTCTACTTAAAAAATCCTAGAGAATTAACTAAGAAGCTTGTAGAAATAATCAACAACTTTAGCAAAGTTGCAGGATACAAAATAAATGCACATAAATCATCAGCATTTCTATATATTTCCAACACATTAGTGCAGTAAGAGGTAGAAAGAGAAACACCATTTAAAATCACCATAGACAAAGTAAAATACTTAGAAATCCATCTACCAAAACAAACACAGTAATTACATGAAAACAACTACAAAACACTTTCCAAACAAATAAATCTAGATGTAAACAATTGGAAAACCATTGATTGCTCATGGGTAGGATGAGCTAACATAATAAAAAAGACCATTCTACCCAAATTAATTTACCCATTAGTGCCATACCTATCAAACTACCAAAAAACTTCTTTATTGAATTAGGAAAAACTATAACAAATTTCATTTGGAATAACAAAAGATCAAGAATATCAAGGGAGATAATAAAAAAATGTGAACGAAGGGGGCCTAGCAGTACAAGATATTAATCTATACTATAAAGCAGTAGTCATGAAAACAATATGGTACTGGCTAAGAGACAGAAGGGAGGATCAGTGGAAT
>NW_025344984.1:0-9956 GCF_016433145.1 Gracilinanus agilis
CCTGCTGTCCGGCCACGGGGGCTTCCCTCCATGATTGCTGCAGTACAAGAGCCCCTTCCTATAGGCAGTGTGGCCACCTATGTGCCCTTATATGATTACTTCTATGTGGGACCCCAGCCATATGTTCTACCTGCCCAGGTGGGAGTCTTTCCACAGGTTGTGTCTACTCCCATTGCAGTACCTTATGTGCTGCCTGCTCAGGCAGTTGCCCCTCCATTAGTGCTGCCTGTGCCCCCAGAAGCGGCTCCACAATCACTTCTAGGAGAGAGGCCCTCCACTATTGCTGCCCAGGAACCCTCCCATGATGTTTTAGGTGTTTGTGTTCCTCTCCATGTGTTGCCTGGCCCTAGTGTCTCTCCACAAGAGCTTGTCACCAGGAACGCAGTTCCATATGCTGTCTCCCGCAAGTGAGACCTATATAAAAATACTTACATGCATATTGCCTTAACACGATTATGGGTTTCCCCTTTGTGTATATGCATGCTGCTTTTTTGAGTGTGTGTACTTCACATGTGTACTCTAGCCACGTGTGTTCCATTTTTCGATGAACCCCTCTTTTTTAGGTACACTTACTTCACATCAAGTATATATATCCTTCCCGGAGAGAGTACTTTAGGTTTATGGGGGCAAATGTTCTGATGTTACTACATTTAATAAATTTTATTCCATTAAACGCCTTTACTTCAAACTGTTTCTGTGTTTTGTCTCATTAATTAAGATAAAAATATCAGTGGAGGCTTGATGGGCACAATTTTTGAGTGGCTATAGTACCATAAAATGTCTTAAATCCACAGGAGCTACTTTTGGAAGGGGAGGGACCTGACTGGAAGTTGGTGACCTCCCAGATGCTCTGGTATAGGTTTCTGCCCAGTATTGTCATTTGTGGTACCTTAATATTTGAGGGTTAATAATTTGTTATGGATAGTGTGGTTTCTTGACTTTTTATGCACTAGGCCCATGTTGATGAACCTATGGCATGCATGCCAGAGGGGGCTGCTCCTTTCCCCCTCTCCACGTGCACTTGAAGACATTTCTCACATCACCTACCTGCCCTTCTGCCCAACAGCCCCAGGGAAGCTGCTCCTTCCCTGTCTGGGGTAAGGCAGGGGACTCACATGCAGTGTGAGGGTTACAGTTTGGGCATTGAGTCTCTAAAAGGTTTGCCGTCACTGCACTAGTGCAATTGATTTCCAATAGCTATGGATGGTACAGTGGCATGATTTAAGTATGCTTATCTGCTGTACAACCTGGTACAAGTGACTGATTTAAGCTATAATGAACATGTTAGGTATTAATTATATAGAACATGTGGGCAGAGGTACAGGGAAGACTGATAGTCCAAGGTACACCTCATGATCTAGGAGATGAGGAAAGGAATGACCCCCAAAGCATTAAGCACCTATTGCATACCAGACCCTGGGCTGTGTGTAGGAGATTAAAAAAATGGAGGTCCTCAGTCTTAGGAAGCTTACATTTGAATATGTAGAGACAACATACAGGGAAATAGTCGATAAACATTTAAGTATGCACTATCAGCTATCAGTACCAGGGACTGTATCAGATTGCTGGGCATACCATACATAAGTTACCCTAATTTATAATCAATCTAATGAGAAAAGACAACACACAAGGAGGAAAGGAGGAGGGGGAGGGTACCCATTAGGAGCATGATGGAAAAATCTAGAGGAATGTAGCTGGGTGGGAAAAGAAGAAATGGCTGGCTCTTGCACCCACCTTAAATGAAGGGTTTGGAAGGAGCTCTCTGTGCCAACCATCTCCAATCAGAGGATCCCAAGGGACAGATGATACTGAATGACAGGTGAGTATCAGTACTGATCTTATCAGGGGGAAGAGATTCCTGGGGCATGATGGGGAAGTCCAGAAGAATGCCACCAATTGGGGGGTGGGTGGGAACTGACCCAGGAAGGGAGTGTTAGTCTAGGTGTCACTTTAGTTTTGAGGTGAGTGACACCATGGCCCAGGCAACTCTTGTGCCCCTTTAAATTTAAAATTCTGCCCTTAAAACACTAGAAAAAGAATCTCCATATACACAACAGAATATAAGAGGAGAATTAATTCTATGTGAATTTCTCTCTATAATTCAGACACCTTGTTTTTTTAAAAGTACATAGTTGGGGTGAGTGGGGCTGTGTAGCTGCTAGGTGGCTCAGTAAATAGAGAGCCAGGGCTAGAGGCAGAAGGTCCTGGTTCAAATATGGCCTCAGACACTTCCTAGGTGAGTGACCCTGGACAAGTAACTTAACCCTCCTTAGCCCTTATTGCTCTTCTTCCTTGGAACCAATAAACAGCATTGCTTCTAAGAAGGAAGAAATGGGGTTTAAAAAACCTCCCAACTTTCTTGCTGCTTGCCTGTACTTTGTGTTATTCTTGTTCTCTATGCATGAAAAAAATTAGAATAGTGATCTCTCCTTCCCTCCCACCTCCTCTGTTTCCTTTGCCCACTTTGAACCCTCTTTTCTCTCTTGTCTCTCCTGTCTCTGTTTCTCTCAGCATCACTGTTGTCACTCTTCCCCTCTTAACCAGGAATAGCAAAGGAAAAAAAATCCTTCTAATAAATAAGCAGAATTGTGCAAATAAATATATCCAGTGGCTATATCCAGAAATGTATACTTCCTAATGCCCCTTTTATCCACCCCTCTTCTCTGTCTTAAGGTAGATAGATTGCTTGCTTTCTCACAGAACCTCTGGAGTTGTGGTCCTGGCCAGTGCATTGATCAGCATTCTTAAGTCTTCCTAAGCGGTTTCCTTTTTTTTTTTTTTTTTTAAAACCCTTACCTTCCTTCTTGGAGTCAACACTGTGTATTGTCTCCAAGGCAAAGAGTGGTAAAGGCTAGGCAATGGGGGTTAAGTGACTTGCCCAGGGTCACACAGCTAGGAAGGGTCCAACGCGAGATTTGTACCCAGGACCTCCTGTCTCTAGTGGAGAAGTCCACTGAGCCACCCAGCTGCCCCCTCTTTTTTTTTTTTAAGTTTTCTTTTTTCTTTTTTTGGAAAAATTTTCCGTGGTTACATGATTCCTATTCTTTCTCTCCCCTCCACTCTTCCCCGACCCCCATCCCTGTAGCTGAGGCACATTTCCAGTGGGTTTTACATGTGTCATTGATCAAGACCTATTTCCATATTATTGATAGTTGCACTGGGTGGCCTTTTAGGGTCTACATCCCAAACCATATCCGCATCAACCCATGTGTTCAAGCAGTTGTTTTTATTCTGTGTCTCTACTCCCATAGTTCTTCCTCTGAATATGAATAGCATTCTTTCTCTTAAATCCCTCAGAATTGTCCTGGGTCATTGCATTGCTGCTAGTAGAGAAGTCCATTACATTCGATTGTACCAGTGTATCAGTCTCTGTGTACAATGTTCTCCTGCTTCTGCTCCTTTCACTCTGCATCAATTCCTGGAGGTCTTTCCAGTTTGCATGGAATTCCTCCAGTTCATTATTCCTTTGAGCACAGTAGTATTCAATCACCAGCAGATACCACAATTCATTCAGCCATTCCCCAATTGAAGGGAGTATCCTTGTTTTCCAGTTTTTTGCCACTTTAAAGAATGTGGCTATAAATATTTTTTTAAAATTTATTAATATTCATTTTTTAGAAAAGTTTACATGGTTACATGATTCATGCTCCTACTTTCCCCTTCACCCCTAGCCCTCCCCCACCCCTGGCCAATGCACATTTCTACTGGTTTTAACATGTGTCATTGATCAAGACCTATTTCCAAATTGTTGATCATTGCATTGGTGTGGTAGTTTCAAATCAAAATCCCCATTCATTTTTGTACATGTTTTTTCCTTATTATCTCTTTGGGGGTATAAACCCAGCAGTTCTATGGTTGGATCAAAGGTCAGACAGTCTTTTAGCGCCCTTTGGGCATAGTTCCAAATTGCCATTCAGAATGGTTGGATCAATTCACAACTCAACCAGCAATGCATTAATATCCCAATTTTGCCACATCCCCACCAACATTTATTACTTTCCTTTGCTGTCTTGTTAGCTAATCTTCAAGTTTTGAGGTGGTACCACAGAGTAGTTTTGATTTGCATTTCTTTTAATTATAAGAGATTTAGAACACTATTTCACATACTTATTGAGAATTTTGATTTCTTTATCTGAAAATTACCTTCATGTCCCTTGCCCATTTATCAGTTCGGGAATGGCTTGATTTTTTGTACAATTGATTTAGTTCCTCATATATTTGATTAATTAAACCTTTGTCAGAGTTTTTTATTATAATTTTTTTCCATTTTGTTGATTCCCTTCTAATTTTGGTTGCATTGGTTTTGTTTGTACAAAACATTTTTAATTTAATGTAATAAAAATTATTTATTTTACATTTTGTAATTTTTTCTTACTTTTGCTTGGTTTTAAAATCTTCCCTTTCCTAGAGATCTGACAAGTTTATTAATCTGTGTTTACCTAATTTACATATAGTTTCCTTCTTTGTATTCATGTCATTCACCCATTCTGAACTTATCTTGGGGTAGGGTGTGAGATGTTGATCTAGACCCAATCTTTCCCATACTGTTTTCCAATTTTCCCAGCAGTTTTTGTCAAATAGTGGATTTTTTTGTTCCAAAAGCTGGACTCTTTGAGTTTATCATAGACTTTATTTGCTGAGGTCACTTTCCCAAGTCTATTCCACTGATCCTCTCTTCTGTCTCTTAGCTAGTACCATATTGTTTTTTTTTTTTTTAATTTTTATTTTTTAGAAAAGTTATCCATGCTTACTTGATTCATGTTCTTACTTTCCCCTTCACCCTCAGACCTCCTCTCCCCTCCCCCTGTAGCTGAGGCACATTTCCACTGGTTTTAACATGTGTCATCGAATCAAGACCTATTTCCATATTATTGATAGTTGCATTGGTGTGGTCGTTTCGGGTCTACATCCACAATCATGTCCGCCTTAACCCATGTGTTCAAGCAGTTGTTTTTTTTTTCGTTGTTTTTTTTTCTTCTGTGTTTGCACTCCTGTAGTTATTCCTCTGAATGTGGGTAGCGTTCCTTTCCATAAATCCCTCAGAATTGTCCTGGGTCATTGCATTGCTGCTAGTAGAGAAGTCCATTACATTCAATTTTACCACAGTGTATCAGTCTCTGTGTACAATGTTCTTCTGGCTCTGCTCCTTTCATTCTGCATCAATTCCTGCAGATCTTTCTAGTTCACATGGAATTCCTCCAGTTTATTATTCCTCTGAGCACTATAGTATTCCATCACCAGCATATACCACAATTTGTTCAGCCATTCCCCAATTGAAGGGCATACCCTCATTTTCTAGTTTTTTGCCACCACAAAAAGTGAGGATATGAATATTTTTTTTTCTGTTGATGATCTCTTTGGGGTACAAACCCAACAATGGTATGGGTGGATCAAAGGGCAGGCAGTCTTTTAGAGCTCTTTGGGCATAGTTCCAAATTGCCATCCAGAATGGTTGGATCAGTTCACAACTCTACCAGCAATGCATTAATGTCCCAATTTTGTCACATCCTCTCCAACATTTATTACTCTCCCCTGCTATCATTTTAGCCAATCTGCTAGGTGTGAGGTGATACCTCAGTACCATATTGTTTTGGTGACCACTGCTTTATAGTACAGCTTAAGATCTGGTACTGTGAAGCCGCCTTCCTTCACATTTTTTTTCATCATTTCCCTTGATATTCTTGATCTTTTGTTCTTCCAAATGAACTTTGTTATAGTTTTTTCTAATTCAGTAAAAAAAGTTTCTTGGTAGTTTGATAGGTATGGCACTAAATAAGTAAATTAATTTGGGTAGGATGACCATTTTTATTATGTTAGCTTGTCCTACCTGTGAGCAATCATTCTTTTTCCAGTTGTAGATCTAGTTTTAATTGTTTGGAATGTGTTCATATAGTTGTGTTCATATAATTCCTGTGTTTGTTTTGGTAGATAGATTCCTAAGTATTTTATATTTTCTAGGGTGATTTAAAATGGCATTTCTCTTTCTAACTCTTGCTGCTGAGATGTGTTGGAAATATATAGAAATACCAATCATTTATGTGTATTTATTTTTTATTCTACAACTTTGTTAAAGTTGTTGATTATTTCCACTATCTTTTTAGTTGATTCTCTAGATTTTTTAAGTAGACCATCATATCATCTGCAAAGAGTGATAGCGTGGTCTCCTCATTGCCTATTTTAATACCTTCAATTTCTTTCTTCTTCTCTATTTGCTACTGCTAGTGTTTCTAGTACAATGTTAAACAATAAAGGTGATAATGGGCATCCTTGTTTCATTCCTGATCTTATTGGGAATGCTTCTAATTTATTCTCATTGCAGATGATGCTTGTTGATGGTTTAAGATATATACTGTTTATTATTTTTAGGAAAAGCCCTTCTATTCTAATACTTTCTACTGTTTTCAATAGGAATGGGTGTTGTATTTTGTTAAAGGCTTTTTCAGCATCTATTGAGATGATCATGTGATTTTTGTTTGTTTGCTTGTTGACATGGTCAATTATGTTTTCCTAATATTGAACCATCCTTGCATTCCTGGTATAAATCCCACCTGATCATGGTGGATAATCCTCTTGATCACTTGCTGGAGTCTTTTTGCTAGTATTCTATTTAAGATTTTTGCATCTATGTTCATTGGGGAGATTGGTCTATTCATCCATATCACCTAGATTGCTATATCTATTGCCATATAATTGGGCAAAATATTTTTTAACGATTGCCTTAATTTCCTCTTCATTAGAGGTGGGATCTCCCTTTACATCTTTGATAGATACAGTTAATTTGGTTTTCATCTTTCCTTTTTTATTAGATTGACCAGTACGTTGTCAATTTTATTTTTTCTTTCAAAGTACCAATTTCTGGTCTTATTTATTAATTCAATAGTTCTTTTACTTTCAATTTTATTAATTTCTCCTTTAATTTTTATAATCTCTAATTTAGTTTTCATCTGGGGATTTTTAATTTGTTTGCTTTCTAGTTTTTTGATTTGTGTGTCCAATTCATTGACCTCTTCCCTCCCTAATTTGTTAATATATGCACTCAAAGATTTACTCCTGAGTACTGTTGTGGCTGCATCTCACAGATTTTGGTAGGATGTCTCATTATTATCATTCTCCTCTATGAAATTATTAATTGTTTCTATGATTTGTCCTTTAACTGATTTTGAAGAATCCTATTATTTAGTTTCCAATTAATTTTCGATTTGCCTGTCCAGGTGCCGTTACTAATTATTATTTTTATCACTTCATTATCTGAAAAAGTTGCATTTATTATTTCTGCTCTTTTGCATTTGTTCTCAATGTCTTTATGCCCTAGTACATGGTCAATCTTTGTGAATGTACCATGTGCTCCTGAAAAGAAGGTGTATTCCTTTTTGTCCCTATTTATTTTTCTTCACATAGCTATTAACTCTAATTTTTCTAGGATTTCATTCACCTCTCTTACCTCTTTCTTATTTATTTTTTAGTTTGATTTATCCAGATCTGATAGGGGAAGATTCATTTCTCCCACTAGTATAGTTTTACTATCTATTTCCTCCTTTAGCTCCACAAGTTTCTCCTTTAGGAATTTGGATGTTATACCATTTGGTGCATATATGTTGAGTACTGATATTTCTTTAATATCTATACTACCTTTTATCAGGATGTAATTACCTTCCCTATCTCTTTTAACCAGATCTATTTTTACTTTCGCTTTGTCAGATATCAGGATTGCAACCCCTGCCTTCTTTTTCTCAGTTGAAGCCCAATAGATTTTGCTCCAGTCTTTTATTTTTACCCTATGTAGATCTACCTGCCTCATGTGTGTTTCTTGTAGACAACATATGGTAGAATTTTGGTTTCTAATCCAGTTTGCTATTTGTTTCTGTTTCATGGATGAGTTCATCCCATTCACATTCAGAGTTATCATTATCAACTCTGTATTCCCAGACATTTTGATTCTCTCTCCTTGTGCTGCCCTTTCTTCTTTCACTATTTCCTTCTACACCAGTGTTTTGTTTTTAATCAGTCCTCCTAATACCCACCCTTATTTTACTTCCTTTTCTCCCCCTCCCTTCTTATTCCCCCTTATTTTTATTTAGAGTCTTTTTAAGCTACCCCCACACTCTCCCTCCCTAGGATTAGTTCCCTTCCTACCAGTCTCTATTTGTTACCCTTCTACTTCTCTATAGGGCACAAATCAATTCCCTTCCCCAATGGATCTGATTGTTTTTCCCTCTTTGAGGTAATTCCAGTGCACTTAAGAATTAAGTATTTCCTGTCTCCAACCTCTTTACTCTTCCAGTGTATTTGTCTTCTCCCCTGCTCCCCCCATGTGCTTCTTTATAGAATATATATTTACTCCCATTTTCCCTCTTTTCCCATTTCTTTTATTATTATCCCCCTTTTTTTAACATCTAGTTTTATATATATTTATACATACATGTATATATCTTGACAATTCATCCTATACAGTTTGTTACTGTTCCCTCCAAGTATACTTCTTCTAGCTACCCTGATGATAATAACAATTTTAAGAGTTACTAATATCATCTTTTCTTATAGGGATACAGATCATTTGAACTTATTTGGTCTCTTAAAAAAGGTTTTTTTTGTTTTGTTTTCTCCTCTCTCTGAATTACCTTTTGTTGATTCTCTTGAGTTCTGTCATCAAATTTTCTATTAAAGCCCAGTTTTTTCTTTGTGAATGCTTGGAAGTCTTCAACTTTATTAAATGACCATGCTTTCCCCTGCAAGAATATAGTCAATTTTGCTGGATAGTTTGATTCTTGGTTGTAGACCCAGTTCCCTTGCTTTCCCAATTATATTGCATGCCTTCCAGACCTTCAGTGTAGATGCAGCTAGATCCTGTGTTATCCTAACTGTGGTTTGCTGGTATCTGAATGAATTCTTATTAGCAACTTTTAATATTTTTTCCTTGATCTGGTAGTTTTTAAATTTGGCTATAATATTCCTGGGAGTTGTCAGTTGTGGATTAAATGTAGGAAGTGATCTGTGGATTCTTTCAATCTCTCCTTTTCCCTCTTGTTCGAGAGTATTGGGGCAGTTTTCTTGGGTAATTTTCTATAGGATGATGTCCAGGCTTTTTCTTTTTTCATGATGTTCCAGTAGACCAATAATTCTTAAATTGTCTCTCCATGATCTGTTTTCCAGATCTGAGCTTCTGCCAATGAGGAGTTTCATATTTTCTTCAAAATTTTCATTCGTTTGATTTTGTTTTTATAGATTCTTGCTGCCTTGTGAAGTCATTTGCTGACTTTGAAGTTATTGAATTCTAATTTTTAAAGACTGAATTTTATCCCTGGCTTTTTGGTCATCCTTCTCCTTCTGGTCTGATTTTTTTTGTAGGTCTTCTTTCACCTGCTTTGCTTCGTTTTCAAGTTGGTCAATTTTGGCTTTCAAGACACTATTTTCTTGTTTTAGTTCATGTATTTCCTTTTTCCAATTATCTTCAGCCTCTCTTAATTGTTTTTTTTTTAATTTTAATTTTTAGAAAAATTTTCCATGGTTACATGATTCATGTTCTTACTCTCTTCTCCACCCATCCACACCCCCAAAGCTGAGGCATGTTTCCACTGGTTTTTACCTGTGTGATTGATCAAGACCTATTTCCATATTGTTGATAGTTGCACTGGAGTGGTTGTTTAGAGTCTACATCCCAAATGATATCCTCATCAACCCATGTGTTCAAGCAGTTGTTTTTCTTCTGTGTTACTACTGCCATACTGTTTCATAAGTCCCTCAGAATTATCCCGGTTCATTGCATTGCTGCTAGTACAGGAGTCCATAACATTAGAGTTTACCACAGTGTATCAGTCTCTGTGTACAATGTTCTCCTGCTTCTGCTCCTTTCACTCTGCATCAATTCCTCTTAATTGTTTTTTTAAACATTTATTAATATTTATTTTTTTGAAAAGTTAACATGGTTATATAATTCATGCTCTTACTTTCCCCTTAAC
>NW_025344985.1:0-1771 GCF_016433145.1 Gracilinanus agilis
TTTTTGAAACATTTTTCTAATGAGAAATTGATTTTCCTTTTTCTCATCTTGTACTGGAAGTACATATATAATCATTATTTATCCTTTTTCTGATTCTACAGCAAATACCTGAGCCTATAGGACTGTGATTTTAAATGCCTCTCTGATCCAGAAGGGAATATGAAAGTCATTAATAGTGCTAAAGAAAGCACATGGTCAGAGACTTGACTCCCTAAGATCTGCATAATTGCAACTAATCCCAATACTATACAAATTATTTGATAAGATAAGCAAAGAAAGAGTCCTACCAAATTCCTTTTATGACACAAATATGGTACTGATTTCAAAGCCAGGGAGATGAAAAACATAGAAAGAAAACTACAGACCAATCTCCCTAATGAACATAGATGCAAAAATCTTAAATAGAATATTAGCAAAGAGACTCCAGCAATTAATTAAGAAGTTCATAAACCATGATCAGGTGGGATTTATACCAGGAATGCAAGGGTGGTTCAACATTAGGAAAACCATGCACATAATTGACCATATCAACAGTCTAACAAACAAAAATTACATGATTATCTCAATAGATGCTGAAAAAGCCTTTGACAAAATATAGCATCCATTCCTATTGAAAACACTGAAAAGTATAGGAATAGAAGGACCTTTCCTAAAAATAATAAACAGTATATACCTAAAACCATCAACAAACGTCCTTTCTCTCTCTACTGTGTCTCTCCTCATTCTTTCTTCCCTTTTTCTATCTCTCTGTTTCACTCTCTGTCTCTCTCCCCTCTCTCTGTCTCTCTCTTTTTTATCTCTCTCTCTCTGTCTCTCTGTCTCTCTCTCTATCTCTCTCTCTGTCTCTCTCTCTCTTTGTCTCTGTCTCTCTTCTCTCTTGGTCTCTCTCCCTCCACTCTGTCTCACTTCCATCTGTCTGTATCCCTCCCTCTCCTCTTTCTCTGTCTCTTCTATCTCTCTCTCTCTCTGTGTCTCTCTCTAATAGGGTCTCTTCCCCCCCTGTCCTGTCTCTCTCGTTTCCTTTCTCTCTCTACTCTGTCTCTCTCCCTTCACCCTCTCTTTCTACACTCTATCTCTCTGTCTTTCTCTCTGTCTCTCTCTCTCTCTGTCTCTGTCTCTGTCTCTGTCTCTCTCTCTCTCTCTCTCTCTCTCTCTCTCTCTCTCTCTCTCAGTCTCTGCTCTCTCTCTTCTCACTTACTGTTTCTCTCTGTGTGTCTCTATCTCTGTCTTTCTCTCCCCTATTTCTCTGTCTCTCTCTTTATCTCTCTCTGTCTCTCTCTCCTCTCTCTGTATCTTATTGGGTCTCTTCCCCCCCACTCTCTCTCTCCCATTTCTCTCTGGCTCTCTATCTCTCTGTCTCTATCTTGCCCACACTCTCCCTCCTCTCTCTTTCTGTCTGTCTGTCTCTCTTTCTGCGTCTGTCTGTCTGACTATCTATCTATCTATCTCTCTGTCTGTCTCTACCTCTGTCTCTCTGTCTCTTTATCTCTCTGTCTCTCTCTCTCCTTTCTCTATGCCTCTTTCTCTATCTGTCTCTTTCTCTCTCTGAGTCTTTTTCTTTCCTCTTCCCTCTCTCTGTTTTTCTTACTCTCAATCTCTCTCTACTCTGTCTCACTCTGTTTCTCTCTTTATGTCTCTTGCTCTCTTTCCTGTCTGTCTTTCTCTCTTTCTGTCTCTTTGTGTCTCTCTATCTATCTCTGTCTCTGTCTCTCTTTTTCTGTGTCTCTTTCCCCTCTCTTTCTGTTTCTCTCTCTGTGTCACTCACCTCTAT
>NW_025344986.1:0-5249 GCF_016433145.1 Gracilinanus agilis
GAGTTTGCTCATTGGGAGTCCCTCACACCAGTGAAATGACTGATCTGGTGTCTGAAAACATGAACTTATTTTTGCTCCAACTTGTTTTAATCTCAAAGCCAGATTTGCTTTGAAAAAGGAAAAGAAAAAGTTCTTTCCTGAGACCAGGTCTTTGAATGTTGCTGCTAAGTGCTACATGATCACCTAACCCATTCATGGAGTCTCCTTTGGCAAGTTACATATCAACTCAAAACACTGCCTAAGGCCATGGAGTTTCCCCTCATGGCCTACTCTAGACTTTCTAGACTTGGATATGATGCTTGAGCATCCAAGGGTCTCCAACTATACCTGCAGCCTTTTCCCCCAAGAATATCCCTCCTCCATTTTGTGGAGGAACTCAGGGAATCCAGCCTTCATTGCTTTCCCTGCTCTGCTCCTGACCTTTCAATCACTCAACAAATATTTATGAACTGTGTGCTATACACCAGGTACCTAGCTAAGTAGTGAAAATACAAAAAAGGCGGAAAAGAACAAAAAAGGCAGGCCCTCAAGGAGCTTAATAATCTAATGGAATAGTCAATGAGCAAATATGTATGAACAAGCCATATGAGATAATGAACCTTTCTGAATTTGCACGACCCCAGACAGTTGACCAGCTCATCATCAAATCTTTACTCAAAGCCACTTCAGAACTGGGTAGGAACTGATAGATTTTGAACTCTGGCAGCATTGTCTTAGAGAATCCAGAGTTAATGAATGGCCATGATGATGCATTCAGTAGAACAGGACTGTAAGCCAAACTGTAAGTTTTAAAATTAATATTCAATGTCTCCAAAGTATGATATTTATAAGGATTTATTAAAATGCGGGAAAGAGTCCCAACTCACCCTTTACCTTAGAGATCCTGAAGTTCTTACTGTGTTATGCAGTGCTCAATCATTCTAGCAGGTTTTACCTCAATTGTCTGTAGTTAGCTGCTATTATTTAGAACAGTGATGGGCAAACTTTTTAAAGAGGGAGCCAAAGGAAAGGAAATGCTCATCTGTCAGTCTGTTTCTAAGGCAACTCTTTCTAAGTTTCATTGTATTCGTCAGATTAGGAATAATGTCACACAGCCAGAGAGAACATTTCAGGGGGCCATATCTGGCTTTGCCCATCACTGACTTAGACCATCTTCATTCAATAAATGGAAAACACATGCCAAAAAAAGACCCAAAAACCAATATGCAGAAAGTAACCACATGCATTGACTCATTAAAAAAATCAGTTAAAATGTCTATGTAAAGCATGCTTTAATAAATTAGTCAACAAATTGTTGTTAAACATTCCTGGTAGTATGTTAGAGTAAGAAATAACAGAACACACAGCAAGACATGCAAAAGAGTTCATCTGACAATTTCCTAATGGAAAGTCCCTATAAAATGGTAAAAATAATCCAGTATTTAGAAGAAGAGCAAGAACGGAGGGCAAAGCATTGGATTTGGAATTTGTAGTGGTAAAAGGTAGTGCTCTATAACACTTGAGCCCCCTGGAAGTGCAGGAAAAGGTCTTTAGAAACATTTGTGGACTTCTAAAGCACTTATGCATGCTTTGTGACAATGAAAGAACGGATGTAAAATACCATGTGAACAAGATTAAACATTTAACAACTGGATCTGGAGGGGGTGGAAATGTATATATATAGCATATTTTTAAATTAAGTTTGCGTTTTCTCCATCATGTTTTAAAGTGTAGCCATTTAAGAAAATAATGAACTTTTAAAAAGGAAACCAAGAGACAGAGATAAAGAGGGAGAAGGTATTCTAGGTTTAAGGGACAATCAAAAAATGCCTAGAGCCAAGACATGAAATGTTTTGTTTATGGAACTGCTCGTAGGTCAGTGTCACTAAATGGAGAGGACATGTGGGAGAGTAGGGTAGAAGCCTAGAAAGCTAGGAGGGGGCAAGGTTATAGAAGGCTTCCAGAATTCACAGTCATGTGACCTGGGCACCTTCATGCTCCTGCCCCAACTTTTTCAGTTCCCTTTTGTGCACTATTTCCACAATAGAATGGAAGTTCCTAAAAGGCAAGAAATAGATTTCTTCTTTTTGCTTCTATTTGTATGTTCAGTGCAGAGCACAGTGTGTGGAACATAGCAAGTGCTTAAGAAATGCCTGTTTCCTTCCTTATTTTCACTCTCCTGAACAAGCCAGAGCTGAGTCAAACCTCTTATTCTCTGTTCCCAGGCATGGCTCCTCCAGTAAGGCTGTGGGAAGGGGAAAAGGCAATGTTGAGACAAACAAAAGGAAAAAGGTAAACTTTCCAAAAGTTACGCCCAGTTCCAACCAGTCGACACATAGCCTGCTCTGCTGTGGCACATTCCAGCTCTTTTTCATCTCTGAGAGGCTGATGCCAAGGCTGCCATTTTTGAGTCAAGACTTCCTGTTGTCCTCTGACCCTCCCATCTTCCCTCTGATAAGAGTCCTCCAAGGGCACACTTCTGGGGAATCAAATGTTATTGTGCAGGAGGGATAACCAGGGAACTCTGATAAAAAAAAGAGTGGTTGCCCTCTCAGCCTGTGAAGGGCTGGGCCTGAGGGATGCCTACCCTGAGTATCCCACCTAAGGATAGGAAGGCTGTAATGGGTGCCCACCTGGCAGTGGCCTTCACCTTTGGGAAAGGAAGTGTTTATGCCTCGTTGCCACTTTGGCCACTGGTTGACTTCAGGACTACTTGGGATGGCCTTTTAAAGAGTTAGCCTATGAAGAGGGGGATTCTGGGAAGATGGTGGCTTAGAAGCAGCAAAATTCCATACCTCTGTAAACCTTTCAACACCAATCAAGGACAAAGGGCTTCGAGGGGACAGAAAACCAAATCTGACAAGAGAACAGAGCTGGGGGATCCTCCTGCTAAACCCAATTTAAAAGATACACAGGGGAAAAAAGCCTGAATTCTTTGAACTGTCCAGTTCCCAAGGGAAAGAGAAGAAGGAAGATCCAAGTTCCCCTCCCTCACCTAATGAACTGAGTCTCTAGCGGATCCTGGAGTCTCTGGGTGGGTAAAGGCACTGGTACATAGGGAGTGCCTCCCTGGCACAGCTACACCGGACTCAAGGCTTTGATCACAGATGGCAGGGAGTCAGCTAGAGAAGAAACCCAGAGAAGGTGAACAAACACTCCGATCTTGCATTGCCCCCCCTTTCTCAAGGTTTTGCCCTCAGGGCACTTCCAGGTCTGCAGATCAGCCCCATCCTGGCTTAATACTATCAATACAGCAGATAAGAAGTCTTCAGAGGGCAGGGAAGCTCCAACACCCCTCCCCCATAGACTACAGTGAAAGTAGCCAAAATCATATCTTTAGTTTTTACTACCAGCTGGGGAAGATCTGGCCTCAGGTCCTATTAACCTAATTAGTCAACAGAGCAGAGAAGAAGCCCTTCCTGGACTGAATAGCCCAAACACACGGATCAAGTAAATGATCAAAGGAGCAAGATTACAGCCAATTATTAGGGGGAAAGAAGGAAAAAATATGAGTAAACAAGGGAAAAAGAAAAAAGAAGCTACAATCCACAGCTTCTATCTAGGTAATGAAGAAAAAGCAAATGGATCAGAGGAAGATCAAAGAACACCAAGAAAAAACATGGAAACTCCAGTGAAATGGACACAGGCTTTGGAAGAAGTAAAAATTCAATTATCTCAAGAACTCAAAATTCAATTAACTAAAGAACTCAAAAAACAATCAACAGAGGCTAAAGACAATTGGGAAAAGAAAATACAGGAACTTAAACAAGAAAATAGTGTCTTGAAAGTCAAAACCAACCAACTTGAAAATGAGGCAAAGAAAGTAAAAGATGACCTACAAAGAAAATCAGACCATAAGGAGAGGATGACCAAAAAGCCAGGGATGAAATTCAGTCTTTAAAAATCAGAATCCAACAACTAGAAGCAAATGACTTCACAAGGTAGCAAGAATACATAAAACAAAGCAAAAAGAATCAAAAAATTGAGGAAAATATGAAATACCTCATTGACACAACCACAGATCATGAAAATAGATCCAGGAGAGACAATTTGAGAATTATAGGACTGCCAGAAGATCATAACAAAAGGAAAAGCCTGGATAGCATCCTACAGGAAATTATCCAATAAAACTGCCCTGACATTCTCAAAAAAGAGAGAAAAGTGGAGATTGAAAGAATCCACAAATCCACATTTAATTAATTAATACTTAATAATGACAATGCCCAGTAATGTTAGAGCTAAATTCAAGAACTACCAGACCAAGGAAAAAATATTACAAGTGTATCAATTCAGGTATACATTAATCTTGATATTATTTTAAGAGTGCTCAAAAAACCATCTCTTGTATTTCTTATAATTTTTTTCTGTAACCTTGAGTTAAATTGAATATCAACCTTGCCAAATTCCTAGCCCTTCCCTAAGGTTACACTCTGGAAGACTGGTCAGTTATCTCAGTCACCTTAATTTACCTAAAACAATCAATTAACATATGTATCAAACAACCATAGATGCCTTAGGCCATATGAACCCCTGATCTGGGCATTAGTTCTACCTATTGTCTTAGAATCCAGCACTTTGTATCTTGTGATGATTACCTCATAATGTTAATGTATCAGACCACTTGGCTTTTCCCTTCCCCCTATACTGTTGTAACCCCAATAAAAGTAGCTATAAACCTATAAAAAGGCTAAGGGTAAGCTCTTATCCACCAGAGTTTACTCACAGTCTGACTACCTTATGCGAGAACTTTGTGTGTCTTCATTCTTGCCTTATGTTTTCTTTCTATTAGTCCTTAACTTGCAAACCATTTTCTCTCAGTCTCTGGTTCCCCTTTCGGAGTGTCCTACCCACTAAGAATCTTCATGAAGTTCCTTGAATTGAAAATACTAGAAAGTATCGGAATAGAAGGGCCTTTCCTAAAAATAATAAACAGCATATATCTAAAACTATCAGCAAGCATCATATGCAATGGGGATAAGTTAGAAGCCTTCCCAATAAGATCAAGCATGAAACAAGGATGCCCATCATCACCTCTATTATTTAACATTGTACTAGAAACACTAGCAGTAGCAATTAGAGAAGAAAAAGAAATTGAAGGTATTAAAATGGGCAATGAGACAGGGACAGCTGGGTAGCTCAGTAGATTGAGAGTCAGGCCTAGAGACGGGAGGTCCTAGGTTCAAATCCGGCCTCAGACACTTCCCAGCTATGTGACCCTGGGCAAGTCACTTGACCCCCATTGCCTACCCTTGCCACTCTTCCACCTATAA
>NW_025344987.1:0-1149 GCF_016433145.1 Gracilinanus agilis
TTATAGTTGTGGTCCTCTGTGCTACATGAGTTATAGGCAGTTAAGAGAGGATACCAGGCCTGAGTCAGGAAGACCTGAACCTGAGTTCAAATCTGACCTCAAACACTTCCTAGCTGCATTAACTTGGGTAACTCACATTAACTTCCCTCTGCCTCTGTTTCCTCAGCTATAAGATGGGAATGATATCAGTACTTATTTCCCGGTGATGTTGTGAGGATCAAATGAGATAATATTCATAAAGCACTTAGCACAGCATCTGGCACATAGTAGGTGCTATAGAAATGCTAGCTGTTATTGCTCTTTTTGCTGTTCTAAAGATGCTCTCACAGAGCCCACAGGGAATGAGCTTACACCCCAATACTCTTAGTCAATTAGAAAAAGCTGTTATTCTATCTACCTGTGCATAGTTTGCAGAATATGAAATGTACAGGAATGCTAGCAGGAGAAGGACTTGTCCTCAGGACCACTTCATTCTGAATTCCATTGAAAAAGATGAGAAGAATAATTATCATGAAAGAAAGGAGGCAACGGGGAACAGGGATGGAGAGCCAGTTTTGGCTCATGTCAGGAAGAGCTGAGTTCAAGTTCTGTATTTGACAGATAATAGCATTTGAACCCAGGCCAAGTTACCACTTTACTTGTTAAAGCCACATTTTGAGACCAGAAGGTATTAAACAGTTGCACATCTCCACCGGTAATAGAGTTGCTTCCCTGACAGTTCCCTACACCGATGAAATCACAGAGCCAAACTGAAAAATAATTATTATGATGATTATAATTATAGCTGACATTTAAATAGCATTTTAAGATGTGCAAAGTCCTTTACATATATATTATCTTGTTTAATCCTTATAGGAGCTCTGTGATGTAGGTGCTACAGGTACATTTTACATATAAACTCAGAGTTGATGTTAAGTGTGTTGCCCATAGTCACACAGCTAATGAGTGTTAGAAACAGGATTAGAATCTAGATCCTCCCCCTGACAATAAGCCTAGTGCTCCTTTCCCCTATTCCTCTCGTCCTCATTTTTCTGATCTGGAAAATGAAAGGGCTGGGATATAGAATCTCTGAGATACCTTATCAATGTATATGGCTCTTTCAACCCAAGGCATCTTCAGAGACTACTTTGAATATATATATATATATAT
>NW_025344988.1:0-1829 GCF_016433145.1 Gracilinanus agilis
ATATATAATTATATATATTACATATATATAATTATAATAAATTATAAAGGAGTGGTCATCAAAACAATATGGTACTGGCTAAGAGACAGAAGGGTGGATCACTGGAATAGACTTGGGGTAAGTGAAGTCAGCAAGACAGTGTATGATAAACCCAAAGAGCCCAATTTTTGGGACAAAAATCCACTATTTGACAAAAACTGCTGGGAAAATTGGAAAACAATATGGGAGATATTAGGTTTAGAGCAACATCTCACAGCCTACACAAAGATAAATTCAGAATGGGTGAATGACTTGAATATAAAGAAGGAAACTATAAGTAAATTAGGTGAACACAGAATAGTATACTTGTCAGATCTCTGGGAAAGGAAAGATTTTAAAACCAAGCAAGAGTTAGAAAAAATTACAAAATGTAAAATAAATATTTTTTATTATATTTAATTTTAAAGGTTTTGTACAAACAAAAACAATGCAACCAAAATCAGAAGGGAAACAACAAACTGAGAAAAAATCTTTATAACAAAAAACTCTGACAGAAGTCTAATTACTCAAACATACAAGGAGCTAAATCAATTGTATAAAAAAATCAAGCCATTCCCCTATTGCTAAATGGGCAAGAGACATGAATAGGCAATTTTCAGATAAAGAAACCAAAAGTATCAATAAGCACATGAGAAAGTGTTCTAAATCTCTAATAATTAGAGAAATACAAATCAAAACAACTCTGAGGTACCACCTTACACCTAGTAGATTGGCTAAAATGAAAGCAGGGGAGAGTAACAAATGTTGGAGGGGATGTGGCAAAATTGGGACATTAATGCATTGCTGGTGAAGTTGTGATTTAATCCATCCCTTCTGGATGGCAATTTGGAACTATGCCCAAAGAGAGCTAAAAGACTGCCTGCCCTTTGATCCAGCTATACCATTGTTGGGTTTGTACCCCAAAGAGAGCATCGGGAAAAAGACTTGTACAAAAATATCTATAGCTGTGCTCTTTGTGGTGGCAAAAAACCGGAAAACTCAGGTGTGTCCTTCAATTGGGGAATGGCTGAACAAATTGTGGTATATGCTGGTGATGGAATACTACTGTGCTCAAAGGAATAATAAACTGGAGGAATTCCATGTGAACTGGAATGACCTCCAGGAACTGATGCAGAGTGAAAGGAGCAAAGCCAGAAGAACATTATACACAGAGACTGATACATTGTGGTAAAATCAAAAGTAATGTACTTCTCTACTAGCAGCAATGCAATGACCCAGAACAATTCTGAGGGACTTATGGAAAAGAACACTATCCACATTCAGATCAAGAACTACAGGAGTGGAAACACAAAAGAAAAACAGCTGCTTGAACACATGGGTTAATGTGGACATGATTTGGGATGTATACTCTCCCAGTGCAACTCTCAATAATATGGAAAAAGGTCTTGATTAATGACACATGTTAAAACCAATGAAAATGCATGTCATCTATGGGGGGTGGGGGTTAAGGGGGGTGGTGGGGAGAGTAAGAACATGAATCATGTAATCATGGAAAATTTTTCTAAAAAAGGAAAAAAAAACAAACCAAAAAAAAAAAAAAAAAAAAGAAGGAAACTATAAGTAAATTAGGTGAACACAGAATAGTATACCTGTCAAATCTTTGGGAAAGGAGAGATTCCAAGACCAAATAAGAGTTATAAAAAAGTACAAAATGGGGGCAGCTGGGTAGCTCAGTGGATTAAGAGTCAGGCCTAGAGACAGGAGGTCCTAGGTTCAAATCCGGCCTCAGCCACTTCCCAGCTGTATGACCCTGGGCAAGTCACTTGACCCCCATTGCCCACCCTTACCAC
>NW_025344989.1:0-9047 GCF_016433145.1 Gracilinanus agilis
CATTAGTGGCATGCGAACATTCAGTTATATTCACCATTTAATTTTTTTTGGGATTTTTTTCCCTCCCCTCCCTCCCCCGCCACACTCCCTCCCCACCCCTCGGCCATTGAGAAGGCAAGAGATATGATCCCCGATCCCCGTTATACATAAATAGTCATGCAAAACACATTTCCACATTAACCCTGTCGCAAAAAAATAAAGTGAAAAAAATATGTCTCAATCTGCGCTCAAGTTCATCAATCCTCTCTCTAGAAGGGGATAGCTTTTTTCATCGTGAGTCCTTTGGAGTTGTCATGAATAACCGTATTGATCAGTGTAGTTAAGTTTTTTCACAGTTGATTATCTTTACGATATTGCTGTTAAGGTGTAAGATGTTCTCACATTTCTGCTTACTTTTCCTTCTGTCAATCCATACCTTTCCAGGTTTTCCTGAAATCAACCCTCCACTATTTATTTCAGAAACGGTAACATTCCATCACCATCCTATACCAAAACCTGTTCAGCCATTCCCCGATTGATAAGCATCCCCTCAGCTTCCAATTCTTTGCCACTCCAAAAAAAAGTTACTACAAATATTTTTGTACATATGGATCGTTTTCTTTTCTTCTGTGACCTCCTCGGGGTTTAGAGCTGTGGTATTTCTCAGTCAAAGGGTACACAGAGCTCTCTGACTGTTTGGGCAGTCTTCCCAATGGGGAGGACCCGTTCACATCCATAATACCAATAATGCACAAGTTTCCCTATCTTCCCATACCCCCTCCAGCAAATGTCATTTTCCATTTCTATCATCTGAGCCAATCTAATAGGGGTGAGATGGGATCTTCGAGTTGTTCTAATCTGCATTGTTAACAATGATTAGAGATCTAGAACATTCTTTCATATGGCTATCGATATGTCATTTTCTATTTCTATCATCTGAGCCAATCTAATAGGGGTAAGATGGGATCTTCGAGTTGTTCTAATCTGCATTGTTAATAATGATTAGCGATCTAGAACATTCTTTCATATGGCTATCGATAGTTTCAATTTCTTCTTCTGACAATCACCTGTTCATATCCTTTGATCATTTACCAATGGAAGAACGGGTTTTATTTCTCCACATTCGGCTCAGGTTCCTGTAAATTTGAGCGATGAGATCTTTATCAGAGGAACTTTTTTTTGTAAAAAAAAAAAAAGGTCTCCCGGATTTCTGATTTTCTTCAAATTTTGAATGTGTGAAACCTTAATAATTTCATGTAATTCAAATTATCCATTTCACCTACTGGGATTCTCTCTGTCTCTTGTCGGGTGATGAGTTTTTCTGTTCTCTAGAGAACTACAGGAGATTTCTTTCCTACTCCTGAATTTCCTTAGGATATCACCCTTTACGTCTAAATCATGTATCCATTTTGAGCTTATCTTGGTATACAGTGGGAGATGCTAGTCTATGGCTAGTTTCTAACAGCCTCCTTTCCAGTTTCCCCAGCAGATTTGTCAAAAAGTGAGTTCTTGCCCCAATCACTTGGGTCTTTGGGTTCATCAAACACTAGGTTACTGTGGTTCATATTAAATATTACAAAATAAAACATTAACCCCATTAGGAACAAACCACCAACCGTATTTTCCTAGTGCTTACCAGTAAGCATAACTTGTACCGTGTCCGAAAACATGGGTCCTTTCCTACCCATCCAGAGGCTGTCACCCCTGAAGGTCACTGGCTGGCAAACTGGCAAATCTCCAGTAGTCAATTAGCACTGTCCTCAAGTGGATGTGGGTGTGAGTTCTGGGGAGGGAGCCTTGTGTGGGGAACACAAGTGCCCAGCTCAGCCTCCATCCAAGAGCAGGCTGAGAGCTAGGGCTGCCAGCGACTTTCTTCTAGTTCTAGCTATGGGCATTAGCTTGTCACGCCCAAGTTCTGATTAGCGACCGGTGACCAAATTCATTTATTCATTCGCTTGACTGATATCTGAAGACATAGGCTAGCGGTGAGGTTCTTTCTCAAATTTTCCCATTGGTGGTCTGTCCTACATGGGGGGGAGGGTCACATATATTTATCAGTTGTTTCTGAATACGCACATGTTGTTTTCCAACCTATGCAACAGAATGCAAATCTTAATATTTAAAGAGAAGCTACGAAAAACAAACATAAAAACACTTCATCACAACATGGTGACCGAATTAAAGATGGAATCAGTTATATCAAGGCAACAAAAGTATTCTCACTATACCCACCCTCTGGCTGCTGGTTAGCCCTGCAGCCATCTAGGACAGTTTATGAAAAGTATGATAATTAGCACTAATACAATCAAATTGCAATTCCAAACACTCAATGTTTTTACATCGCTTAAGGTGAGAACACACAAGCATCATTGATACACTTAGCATTAACACGTTGTAAAATATGTTCTTAATACGTTATGACAATGTCTATCCATTTGTCCCATGTTCTCTCATAGCAAGAACTCTGCAAACCAAGCCAGGAACTGGTATAAGAGAACATGTTACAAGGCCTCTTGATGACGTTCCACTCGAGCCGATGACGCCCTGCGATTCTCCGTCCGATGATCACTGCGGTGTCCTTCCGTCGTGTGTCTTTCTTTAGGGCAGGCATGGCTAAAGTCTCGGATTGCCCGCACCACCTGTTGGTGCTACGTGAGCAATCTCTGGCGTATCTTGGTGAGGTTGTCTTGTGTCTCAGGCAAATCCAAAGGTTGTAACCCCTCAAGTTATGATGGGGTATCTAAAAAGGAGGCAGTCCCCGCTGTCACATTGGCATTGTTTTGTATCCTTGGGCATCCCGTCTGTCACCACGGTGACTTACAGGAACAGCCAGATAGCCAACGAGCAACCAGAAGGTGAGGCCGTTCTTGGTTGCGAGGGGCTGCAAGAAGGTACGATGAGGTGATACTTAGGATAGGATGGGTGATGAAATAAGCAACGATGAGAGCAGCAATAGGGTCACAAAGGCACCAATGATGAAATCACAGCACTTGCACATCTGTTAAAAAAGAAAAAGAACTTTTCTGTAGATTTTTGTATGTAATTTGTCATCAAGGGACCTGAAACCCATTACCGGGTCCACTGGTGCCTCACCGTGTTCTGCTTCCTTACCCTGGTAGCCTTCACTGTAATTAACTGCTAGATTGGGGGGTGGGGGGAAGGTGTTACTCCACCAAATTTGGGCTCTTTCTAGAAGAATTTGTTGCTTTGGGGCAGCTAGGGTGGCTCAGTGGATAGAGCGCTTGGCCTGGAGATGAGAGGTCCTGGGTTTGACATACCTGGGCAAGACACTTAACCCCCACTACCTAGCCCCTCCCACTCTTCTGTCTTAGAACCAGTTGATCCTAAGATAGAAGATAAAGTTAAAAAAAAAAAAAAGAAATCAGGGGCAGCTGGGTAGCTCAGTGGAGTGAGAGTCAGGCCTAGAGATGGGAGGTCCTGGGTTCAAACCCGGCCTCAGCCACTTCCCAGCTGTGTGACCCTGGGCAAGTCACTTGACCCCCATGGCCCACCCTTACCAATCTTCCACCTATGAGACAATACACCGAAGTACAAGGGTTTAAAAAAAAAAAAGAAATCAGTGTTCCTACTGTTGGTGGCACACCTTGGGTCAGGTCCTTTGTCTAAAACTAAACTAAACTAAAAACTAACAGGAACAATTTTCCCCACAAGAGGTTCATCCACTCTGGGGGCCAATGGCCATCTTTTTGGTCCCAAACCCTATTGGCATGTAAGCCTTTTCATTTTTTCCCCTTTGGACTGATCCAGAAGGACCATAAAATCCCCTTCATCACTAACTTCTAGTCTCTAAATGGGGGTCGAAGAGATTGGAACACAGGGTTCCATACCTACAAGGTGGTATCCTTAACTGCTTCCTTCACTCACTTTGATGCACGCTGTTATTTTGGTCCCCATTCGAAATGTCTGCGGCTGGCAATCATACTTACCTGTGGAGCGTGCTTTCTTAAAACCCTCCAAATCCAACAATAACTGTCAGTGCTTCCATTTTCTCCTTTCAGGGCTTTAATGCTATTTTTTCTACTTCTAACTGAAGAATTGATACCCCCTCTGAAGACTGAATCCTCCCAAAGGATTTCATCAAAGATTGAACTTCTTGTATCATTTGGGGGGGGGGGGGGGGGCAACCGCCCGTTCTCTAGAGGTCCATCTTTTCTGTGATCTCGAATACCTTGTGCTTATCATGTCCCCTAACTAATGTGTCATCTATATGATGCAGTCCCTGGAAAACCTGAATTCATTTTATCTAGGTATTCTCTGCACTGATTATGGAAGAAGAGTGGATCTTACACTTAAACAGTTGCATGTTGATGCATGTATGTATGTCGTATGTGTGTATGATTGGAAAGACATGATGTCTCCTGGTTTAGATGGTCTTTTAGGCAAAAGAGACATCATTAACCCCACCGGGAACAAAATACCAACCTGTTTTATTCAGACTTACCAAAAGCATGACTCCAGCTAGCACTCGATGACAAAGTTCCTTCTCTCTATCCAACAAGAAGCCATCTGTCTCCCGACGAAGTGGTTGGCTGGCAAGTCTACAAAATCCTTGACAGTCAATCAGCAAATTTTTCAAGCAAACATGATGTAAAAGTGGAGTCACAAGTGTAGGGAACACAGGAGCAAGGGTTAGTCTTAACCCAAAAGCTGGTTGAAGACTGGGGCCACCAGTTTGTTTCTCAAAGGTCTTAGGTATGGGCACTCACTGGTTATACCCAAGTTCTGATTGGTGGCCGGTAAACCGGTTTGTTTACCAATTAACTTCATTGATAACTGATGATATAAGTTAACGCTGAGGTTGATTACAAAATTTCCCACAGGGGGGTTGTCATATAGGGACATCGAATATGTTTATCAGTTGTCTATCAACACACATGGTATATACCAACCTATACAACACATAAGCTTATTTTTACATTGAAAAACAAGTTGTGAAAAAGAAACGTCAAAACACTTCAACACAAAACAGTGGCCTAATTAAAAATACAATCAGTTATGTCACAGGAAACAATTTCACTTTAATGCACCTAGTGCTTCCTTCCCAGGTGCCCAGTCTTAGCTCTCTCTCTCTCAGTCCCTGGGTGCTGCAATGCTGCAGGCCAAGACCCCCCCAACCCCAGTGTCCACAGATCTCTGCGTCTTTCTCCCTCAGCTGCCAGGTGCTGGTGACTTTTTTCTTGGATTTCCAGGTCAGAATTTGGTCTGGTGTGTTTTTTTACATCTTGGTGGAAGAGGCCTGGTGGGGGAGTGATGCTGTACCCCTTCCTGTTAACAATTTTGTTTATTTTTTCCGGAAATACTTTTAATTATTTTCAGCATATTTCTTCAAAATGGGGAGATTTTGAACACAATACTGCAGACACTTTAAGAAAAAAATATATAAAATACCACAATGAGTAGACAGCACGATCACAGGAAAGTAAAAATTCAATGTCGTTTTTCGGGATTGCCTGTGGCAAAAGGGAAGATCATCTTCTCCCTTCCAAGGTCAGGGTCAGGCATTTCGAATACTTCAATGAGTGGACTCAGGGGAAGAGGGCTCATGTTCTGTGGAGAGAGCAGGATGATCTGGTGGTTCTGGTAGGAGTTGGATATCTTGAGGAGCATGTCCATGGAGACTTTTCGGCTCTTCCTGTCCATGTAGATGTCAAATGTATCCAGGCATCTGAAGGGAGACTCCGTGACAGACCACAGAGTGAGAAAGAACAAAAAGTTTGAGAAGGCCTGCCTACCTGCTGCTAAGGCTGGCATGTCACCGCAAGGTTGGACCTTGATAGAAAGGGTCTCGCTCCTGTGATTAAAGCGCAACTCCCCAGAGAAGGACCATTGAGATAGTAAGCTGTCAAAGAACAACTTGCACTGCAGAGAAAGGTTTTTTCTGCTTTTCTGGTAGGTATCATATCTCTGTAGCAATATTTCATCCAGTGTCTCGATAAGGTTTTTCATATTACTCACTTTGCCACTCAGATCCAGATATCTTTCTTTTGCCTGGTGGTACTGCAACTTGATTTCTTCCTGGCTTCTGTGAGTGAAGTTTTCTGACTGGATCCTCTGGGTTAACATATCAATTTCTCGGTCCAGAACATCAGGAGCTCTGGTAACTTCTATACGCTGGGGACAGATGTAGCTTGCCTTGGCTATTTCCCTCTCGAGTTCTCTCTCTTTGATCACCAGCTCTTCCTTGATCACCTGGACGGCATCTAGGTGATGTTTGAGTCTGCTTTGATAATGCATCAGAGACTGGTGTTGAGCATTCACTTCTAAACCGGTCTGGTTTCGCTCTTCCATCAGGGATTCAACTAATGCTGAGACCTGACTGCATTTCATCTTGAACTCTTCGTGTCTCTGTTCGGCCTCTATTTTTGGTTGCCTTAAGTTCTCCATCTCTTCCCTTCGAAGTCTTATCTTCTCCTCAACTTGCTTCATCTCAACTTTAATTTCTTGAGCTTCATCTTCCAGGATTGAGAGATCTATGGACTGGTTTTCCTCTTCATCCTCGAGATCTCGTATTTCTGAAGTGATGCTTATTACTTTAACCTTGATGTCTCTTAAATGTCGGTAATGAGTGTCAATGGTGTCTCGATTCTTCCTGATGTCATTTTGAAGTGAATACACAAGCTGTTGAAATGCCGACAGCTGAGCCATTTTGCTTTCCACTTCTTTCTGCAGATGATTTATTTCGATTTCCATGTCCCCTAAGTAAATAGGTCTCAGATCTTCACAGGAGTAATAGCGCACCTCAAAAACTCGGTCACCACAAGCACTCACAATTTTGCTACAGTTCTTGGGGGGGGCCTGAACATGCATCACGGAATTACCGAAAGAACTACTTTTAACAAGGAGCACTTGCTCTATGCCCCTCAGGTCAATCAAAGTATTGGCCACCACGGCATCATTTATTTCTAAAGCTGCGAGAACAGTTGGAAATTCTGGGTGAGAAGCTGCTCTCTCTGTTACATCGTACAACTCACACGCAAAGGGTGACACAATTACCTGGGGTCGGGTAGGGCCCACTGGATAGAACCTTTTAATCAGCTCCTGAAGGATTTGCTCATCTTTGTGGTTGTCACAAAAAAAGTCAAGGAGAAGGCCCTTTAGGCAAGACTCAATAGCCAAAGCAAATTCTGGGTCACGAACCCTTATGCAAGCTCCCAGGGGGCCTATGGGTTTGAAGGCAAAGTACCCTTGCTTATGGGCCTCATCTATTGCCTCGATAAGGGCTGGAATCTGGGGTCCAAATCGTTTCAGTGGGTCAGATTTATAGTCTCTCAAATGGTTTAGCTGCTGTTGCTCCTCATTCAGCATTTCCTGCACATAGGACTCTTCTTCCCTGATCCTAGAATATTCTTCATCATCTTTTTCTATGGACTGATGAAGATATTTTATTTCCTGAACGAGCGAATCTTCTTGCTCCTTAAAGTTATTTATCTTTTCCTTTAACACAGAAATCTTTTTCTGTTTTTCCAACTCTGCCAGCTCCAGATTCTTTTTCACTTGTACAATTTTGGCATGAAGCTCTTCGGCCACTTTGTCTAATTTGATCAATTCATTCTGGGAGTAATTATAGAAAGCTGTAGCTTGGCGATAAGCCCTGTCCCTCCTCTTAGCATCTTCTTTTGCCTCAAGGCATTTGGGCTCTAATAGGGCAGCTTCTTCATTTAACTTAAGCACATTCTCATGAATGGCTATGTACCTCTGTAAGGTTTCATTGTATGTGACTCTGGAAACCTCCAGGTCGTGATTTAAAATCATGGTGTGCTGGTCTTCCACGTTTATGTTATTTATCATATTAGCAATGGTTCTTTCGGTTTCATTCACCAGGGCCCAAGTCTTCTCATGTCTCAAGTCCTCTAATTTCTTCCCTAAGGCAACCATAGTCTTGAAATGCTCTTCTATCTCTAGGCCCTGCCGCCTGAGAAGGTCAAGTTGCTCTTGCCCTTGTTCTATCTCGTGCAGGCTTCTGGCCTTTCTCTCCAAAATTTTCTTACACTCTTCTCTCATGTGCTCAAGCTCAGTCACTTTCAGAAACAATTTGTATCTATCGCTTTCATTTCTGATCCGCAACAACTGCCTGCCCATCTCGTGGGGTAAAACCGACATTGGATTATCTACCCGAATCTTAAAATGCTCAAGAATGGCCAGGAGCTCTTCCTTCTGAACAGAAACCAAGCGTCCTGCCCGATTTCTGAGTTCACAGCTTGTGCTCCCATCTACCCCGATGTGGTGCAGTAGGATTATGGAGTGCCCGTAAAACTCGGGTTTGAAAGCATCATCCCCTTTGTTCTTTAACGAGACTGAGATGCGAGCTGAAACCTCTCCAGCTTTCACCAAGTCTTTCAAAGGCGTTCCCAAGGATTTGCCACCGAGCCCAATTATCAGAGCTGTTAACAATGCATTCTTCCCACTGCGTCCCACCACAAAATTGACATTAGGTCCAAAATACACTGGCCCAAGGGAGGAATAGCCCATAAAATTCTCCACATGGATGCTTTCAATGACCCCGACCTCCTCCGAGGTCCACTGAGGAGCAACATTTGCAGGTGGCGGCGCAACATGTTGAAAAGACGCAGCATTTTGAAAAGATGAAACATTGTCATGTGTTACGACGGTCTGGTGAGACACGCCCTCAAAGAAGACCCTCTCCAGGTCCTCATCCGAGTCCCCCTCGGGCCTCGGCCGCGCTCTTTTGTGACTCGTAGCCTGGGGGAAACCCTCCTCTTTTCTCTTAGACATTTTATTTCTCACTAGAGACAGAGGAGCCCCAATGCCGCCGCCGCCGCCGCCGCCACCACCACCACCACCACCACCACCACCACCCCCCGAGCACCAACTCTACTTAATTACTTGTCCCCCGTAAGGCTGCTCGGCCCAGTCCAGCCCAGTCCAGTCCACGATCCACAAAGTCCGATGCTGACTTGGCTATACAGTCCCGGACACTCTCAGCCCCTCCGAGCAGCCACGGCCAACCCCAGCTTCCTTCTCTAGTCCGGCAGACACAGACAAGGCCAAGTCTGGCCCTTACCTCAGAGCCTGGCGACCGGCTCCGG
>NW_025344990.1:0-2393 GCF_016433145.1 Gracilinanus agilis
AGGGAGGGAGGGAGGAAGGAAAACTCAAAAATATCAAGGAAAAAACTAACTTAAGTGATTAAAAAATTCAAATAATGTAGCAGGATACAAAATAAATGTGTAGAATACTTGTATGTCTCTACAAAAGCCAGAAAGGAATGACAATAAGAGAAAATTTGTGCAAAATAACTACAAAAATTCTTAGGAATTTACCTAGCAAATCAAATGCAAGATTTGTATAAATAAGGCAAAAAATACTTTGTGTGGAAAGAAAAGGACTGAAATAATTGGATTCAAATAATTCACTGCTCTTGGTTGGCACATGCCAAATCAATTAAATGACAATAATACCTAAATTAATTTATAGATTTAATATCACAACAATCAAATTAACAAAGAGATACTTTATAGAAATAACAAAATAATGACAAAATTCATTTGGAAGAACAAAAGATTTAGAATCTTAAGTGAAACAATGAGAAAATTATTCAAGAAAAAGCAGGCTGGAGCACCACTTAGAAGATCTGAAACAATATTCTAAAGCAGCAGCCATCCATGCTATTTGGTGCTGGTTAAAAGACAGAGAAGTGGAATATAGGAGATAAGAAGGAAACATAAGCAAGTTAAAAACAAAACAAAACAGAAGCCCAGGGTTTGATAAATCCATGAATATGAACTAGTAGGAGAAGCATTCCCATTCCTTCCAAAAGCTACAGGGAGGGGCAGCTATTTGGCTCAGTGGATTGAGAATTGGGCCTAGAGATAAGAAGTCCTGGGTTCAAATCTGACCTCAGACCCGAAGTTTCCCAGCTGTGTGACCCTGAGCAAGTCACTTAACCTCCATTGCCTAGCCCTTACCACTCTTCTGCCTTACAACTTGGTGTTTATTCTAAGATGGAAGGTGAGGGGTTTTCTAAAAGCAAGAGGAAAAACTCAAAAGCAGTTTGCCCCAAATGTGTTATCCATCATTAGGTCGTTATGGATATTCGATGTGTCCTGTTAACGTAAGCTAGCTATAGCAATAAAATAAGAAAGAGAAATTAAGAGGCTAAGCCAAGTCTCGGCAAAGAGGAAATGAATCATCACTTTTTGTAGATGATTTGGTAGACGATGTGGCGATTTACTCACAAACCCTTAAAGAGCAGATTTAAAAGTTTCTTAAAATGGTTAATAAATTCCACAACGTTCCAGGAGTAAGTAAATTACTTTAGGGAGTATTTTCATATATATGTGTTTGTGTATATAAATATGCCTAAATATGACTTAACCTACCCGTTATTTTACCCAGTTATTTTAGTCTGTCCTTTCTTATTTCAGTGACTTGTATAAAGCTAGAAAAATAATGACATTTATGTGGAAAGGCAAAAGGTCAAGAATCTCCAAAGTAATAAAGGAAAAAAGTGGAAAGCAGCGAGGGGAACTGTCAGTGCCAGTGCTCAAACTCTACTACGAAGCAGTAATTATTAAAACAATTTGATCTGGTTTCTTATGCTTTCTTTTATTGAAGACAATGTTAATGGTACAGTACCTAATGAGTATTCTTGGCCTTTTGCAAAACCTGAAAAGATTAATTGGCTGAAGAATGTGTCTTTGTAAAAGCTTCCTGATCAAATATACTGAAGTACTTGGGGAAAGAAAAAATAAATAATTTGGTACTGGCTAAAAAGAGAGAAGTTAAAGAGAAGTTAAAAGAGAGAAGAACAGCTCAGCGAAGCTAATCAACCTGGTAGCCTAGTGTTTGATAAGCTCCCAAACTGTAGTTACTACGGACTAAAGACTCATTTTTTAAAGTTATTTATTTTATTTTTATTTTTTTTAAACCTTTAACTTCTGTGTATTGGCTCCTTGGTGGAAGAGTGGTCAGGGTGGGCCATGGGGGTCAAGTGACTTGCCCAGGGTCACCCAGCTGGGAAGTGTCTGAGGCCGGATTTGAACCCAGGACCTCCCGTCTCTAGGCCTGACTCTCCATCCACTGAGCGACCCAGCTGCCCCCCCCCCCCCCCCAAAGACTCATTTTTTGACAAAACTTGCTGGGAAAACTGGAGAGCAGCTTTAGTAGAAATAAGGTATGGATCACCATTTCACTCTGCATAGCAAATAAACTCCAAATGGATTTATGAGTTTGACATAACAGAAAAGGTGAGATCATAAGCAAATTAGGAGGCCAAAAAAGAAATTACCTTTCATATCTATGGATAGAGGAAGGGTTCATTCATGACTAAGCAAGGGATAGGGAAAAGGAAAATGGTTGATTTGTATTGTGTAAAAGTGAAACATTTCTGCATTAACAAACCTAATGCAGTTAAAATAAGAAGAAGGGAGCCAGGCTTAGAGATGAGAGGTCCTGGGTTCAAGTCTGACCTCAGACACTTCCTAGCTGGGTGACCCTGGGCAAGTCACTTCACCCCCCATTG
>NW_025344991.1:0-5365 GCF_016433145.1 Gracilinanus agilis
AGCCAGAAGAACATTGTACACAGAGACTGATATACTGTGGTAAAATCGAATGTAATGGACCTCTGTACCAGCAGCAATGCAATGACCCAGGACATTTCTGTGGGACTTATGGTAAAGAATGCTACCAACATTCAGAGGAAGATCTGCAGGAGAGGAAACATAGAAGATAAACAATTGTTTGAATGCAGGGGCTGAGGCGGACATGATTGGGGAAGTGGACTCGAAACTACCACACCAATGCAACTAACAACAATTTGGAAATAGGCCCTGAACAAGGACACATGTTACAACCAGTGGAAATGTGCGTCAGCCATGGGTAGTGGGGGGGTTGAGGGGAGGGTTGTGAAGGGGAAAGTAGGGGCATAAAGTATGTAAACAGGTTAAAAATGAATATTAATAAATGTTTAAAAAAATAAAGTAAAAAAAAACCATCATGGAAAAATAGTGCCAAATCAGGTTTATATTGGAAACATGCAGAGTGTAATCAGTGGGAAAGAACTTTCTGAACTCAGGACTCCTTCTAGGATGTCCATAGTTTATATTAGGACAAGGGCCCAGGTTCAGACTTCTTTACTTCTTGGGCTTTAATATTCTTTTCTTTTCCTTCTTTTTGTGATCTTGCCTCACTGTAATATCCCAAAGTGGGGCATCTGTCTCAATGGATAGAGAGCAGAGTCTGGAGTCAGGATAGACCTGAGTTCAAATCTAGCCTCAGGCACTTATTAGCTGTGTGACTCTGGGCAAGTAATTTAACCCTGTTTACTTCAGTTTCCTCATCTGTAAAATGAGCTAGAGAAGAAAATGGCAAACTTCTCTAGTATCTTTGCCAAGAAAACCCCAAATTGGGTGACAAAGACCAAGACACAATTGAAACCACTGAACAACAACAGCAAAATGTGCCAAAGAGCACAGGAACGTTTCTGTCCCAGGTGATATTGGTTGTTTGCTTGATTCTTCTCATCATTTCTTTATAATTTCCAATGGGGGATTTTTATGAATTAAAATTGATTACTGGTGATGGTTTACATCTGGGACAAAAATGCCCTCCAAGCTAGACTCCTCTGGCAGACTGTCTCCCTTTAGGTGATATGATAATTCCAGCTCTTGGGAATCTATTCCCTATAACTAGCACTGTGACTATGATACACTCACACAAATGTATAAATGTTAGAAATTATACATACATACACGCACACATACATACATAACTTTTTTGCTAATGTTCTAATTTCTCTATGTGGAGCAAATATCAAACTGGTAAGTTCATTTTTATGTCTATATCTCAGAGTCAAAAGCTTGAGAGTAAAAAAATCAAATTCTTTCAGAGCCTAAGCTAGGCACTCTCTGCTAGCAACAAAGAAAATAACCTAGAATGTGCTTTGCAGTAGAATTTGGGAATTTTAACAAAAAGACTCTAGGAGGTGAAGGAAGGAGTAATTGTGTCCTACTAAGGTCTTCTCATCATCCTTAATCTTCTCCACCTTATTATCCTAAGGACAAATAATATCTTTCATCTCTACTTTCCCTGCTCTGAGATACTAGATACTCTAATTTTCCTCTTCAGTTCTGCCTCTCTCAGATTCCTATTCTGATATTCTGAGCAATCTCTAACTTTCTCTATTTTCTTTCCTTTGAGGACCTTATCTCTTCTCAGAAATTTAATATCTTAGTTTCACTTCTGCATCTTCCTAATAATCCAGAAGTTATATGTCTACTTATTTTACTTCCTCAACCCTTCAACTACTAAAACCTATATGTGTTGAGTAGAATTGTAGAATATATGGGTAGGGTGGAGGTAGCATGAGTTTTTAGAGTGGGCTACTGACTTAGAAATGCTAGAAATGGTTTGTTCCCATGTCTTTTCTCTTCTTCAGTATATGTTACTGGTCACATAAGCAGTGGCTTTCATTTCTGATTATGAGTGCAATCATAGGAATCTTTGCAAGAGCTGGCTTCTGTATCTGCCTGCTCTGAGACTCTCTTTATTCCAATCCAGCCTCCATTCAGTGGCCAAGGTTATTTTCTTGCAGTTCATGTCCAACAATGATTTTGTCATATTCAATATACTCCAGTGGCTCCTTATATCTCTGAGATAAAATATGAAACCCCCCTCCTTAGCATTCAAATGCCGTAATAACCTAGCCCCCCCTCTTTTACTTTCCAAGTTTTCTTGTACTTTACACACAACCAATTAATTTTTGATCCAATGGTATTGGTCTCTTAGCTGTTCCACTAATGGGAAACCCTATCTGATCTCTAGACATTTTTTCTCACTCTTTCCAAAGAATGGAAAGCTCTACCTCTTTTTCTCTGTATCTTGGCTTCACTAACTTCTTTCAAGTCCCAACTGAAATATCGTCTTCTATAAGAAAATTTCCCAACTGCTCTTTGTTAAATATTTATTTATTCTATATATAGCTTGTATGTACATATTTATTGCCTCTCTCATTATATTATATAGTTCTTGAGGTCAATGCTGTCTTATACCTCATTTTGTATTCCCAGAGGTTGGCAGACTGTCTGGCTTAGAGTAGATTCTTAACAAGTGCTTATTGGCTTACCATGCTTCCATATAGTAAGGGTTTCTATGCCATTGATAAAAAAAATTAATATGGAAAAATAACCCTAAAGAAGGGAGCTCAGGTTTGGAGATGAGATTGGTAATTGAGTCTTGGGTTCTTGTTCCATAATTCATATGGCTAATGTATTCCTTTCACTGCTTTGACTCCAGTGATATTTAGAGGATACATCTGTGAAGTACTTTGGGGAATGTTCTCTTGTGAGTGCACATAATACAAATGCTGATGATACAAAAGGAGACTGTCTCATCTTTTTCTTCCAGGAAAGAGTTATTTGTATGAGAATTAGTAGCAAAATGCTGGTTTCTTGGACCAAGAGGTTATTCCTGTTGTAATGGTGAGGCACCAGGGATGTTAATTATTATTATTAAAATGTAACCTAAATGGTTTGTGGGTTCACACTGGGTTGAAGGAAAGACAGGACCAACCAGGATAGGGAGACCAGGGTTTACTGCCAAGCTGTTAACTGACACAGGAATGGCAGTTGGCCCAACAATCACCAGCAGGCAAAAGGTAAAGTATATAACAGTTTAATTGAGGGTAATTAAATAAAGGATGGGATAGGAGATTCTACACTTAAAACCTAAGGGCAAACCACAGGGGGGCAGGGAAGGACTTAACTACACTATCCTATTGACCTAAGCCAGACAGGACCCAAAGGAAGCAGTACTGAAGTCACAGGGAAAGCTTCTTCAAACCTGGTTCCAGCCAGGTTTGGTCAGCTCAGCTAAAGGCCTGAGGGTGGCTTTGGGGTCTCACAGTAAAATCCAAGGATGGTCACAGGATGCCAAGAGCCAACTCCACTTGGTGATCCAAGGTACCCAGGTAGGGAGAGTGAGTTTCAAATGCTGTCCACCAGATCACAAACCACTTCCCCACTTGGTGCAGCTCTGCAGGTCTGTTGCCCACTGCTGTAAGCCTCCTCCTCTCAGGATCCCAGGGAATCTGGATGCAGTTTTTCCCTAATTCTGAGATCTCCCAGGGTTAGCAACAGTTATGTCCCAACCACTAATGGAGTTACTCTCAGAGCACAAGGCCCACTTCCTGCTCCTTCATTCCATCTTGGAATCCTCCAGCCCTTCCTGCTAGTTCCAACACTAATACTAAATTAATTGCTAAATAATCCTCACAACACTGTTGAGTTCTTTGATCTCTCTTCTCTCATAGATTATTTCCTTTTCTTGTTAAAGAAATTTTGAAATTCTATAGGAATACAGAAGTCATATTCCTTAATTGATGTCTTCACTAGACATACCTTTATAAGTATTACTGGAGGATAGATTTTGGTAAGTGTACTTACAAAGCTCATTTTATTTATTCGATGCCATAGAAATCAAACTACCAGAGAGTTGGGGAAAATTATTCAAATTTCTCTGATAAAAGACCTCATTTCTCAAATTTATAAGAACTGAGACAAATTTATAAAAACAAGAATCATTTCCCAATTGACAAAGGGTAAAAGGATATGAATAGGCAGTTTTCAGAAAAAAGAAATCAAAGTTATTAGTAGCTATATGATAAAATGTTCTCAATCACTAATAATTAGAAAAATGAAAACTAAAACAACTCTCGAATACTATCTCACAACCATCAGATTGGCAAATAGAAAAGGAAAAATTGAGAAATGCTGGAATAAATGTGGGAAGATAAGTACACATAAGTATACTAATGTGCTGTTGGGAATTTTTTAAATAAATAGTTTAATAATTCTAGTGAACAATTTGGAACTACAAAGGATGACAAAACTGAGCATACTCTTTAATCATAAATATCATTATTAGGTCTTTATCTTTAATAAAAGAGAAAGGAAAAGAATTGATATATATAGAAAATCTATAATAATTCTTTCTGTAATGTCAAAGAATTGGAAACTGTGGGGATGCCCATTAACTGGGGAATAGCTGAAGACGTTTTGGTATAGGATTGTGATGGAATACTATTATGTTTATAAGAAATGATGAAGGCAATGGTTTCAGAAAAACTGAGTTCGTGCAAAGTGAAGTAAGCAAAACCCACAGAACATTGTACACAGTAACAGGAGTATTGTAAAGAGAGTCAACATTGAGACTTAACTAACCTTTTTAATACAATGATCCACTACAATCTGAAAAGACTCATGATGAAAAATGCTACTCACCTCCAAAAAAAAGAACAGAAGGACTCTACAAGCAGATTGAAGTATATTTTTCTTTAATTATTTTTCTTCCTCTCCACCCCAAGTGGCTAATGTGGAAATATTTCACATGGCTTCATAATTACAATGGTATCATAGTTCTTGCCTTATCAATGGACAGCAGAAGGATTTTTAGGGAGGGAGAGAATTTGGAAATGAAAGGAAAAATTCAAATGAAAAAAGAATAGAGAATTTTCAGCAGTCACAAATTTTTCTCATAAGAGAGACACTAATCACTTAGCCATATGATTGTTCCTTTTTATGACAAGCTAAAGATAGTTTTACAAACTGAAAATAAATCATATCAATGTTACAAAAAATTTTGAACATATGTAACAGGAAGAACTATTCTAGCAATAACATTTATTTTGTTTTGTTTGTTTTGGAATTTTAAGTTTATTAGAGTAGAGTTGTCAAATACCTGCTGGGATAGTATGCAGTCCAAATCAGATTAAAATTTAATTGGGAAATGGTGAATGAATTAAATAAAAATGGAGCATAAATAATGTTAATATGAGTTTTCCAAGACAATTTGCTACCTAAAAGTATCCTTATGTATGGTTTAGTGGCGCACAAATCTATTGACACTACTACATTAGAAAGCTTAGGGGGG
>NW_025344992.1:0-2500 GCF_016433145.1 Gracilinanus agilis
GAGAAAGAGAGAGAAAGAAAGAAACAGGGAAAAAGGGAAAGAGGGAGAGAGAGAAGGAGGGAGAGGGAGAGAGAGAAGAGAGACAGAGAGAGAAGGAGGGAGAGAGAGAAACAGAGGGAGAAAGGGAAGGAGGGAGAGAGAGAAAGAAACAGAAGGAGAAAGGGAAGGAGAGAGAAAGGAGGGAGAGAGAGAAAGAGAGAGAGAAGAAGGGAGAGAGAAGAGAGACAGAGAGAGAGAAGGAGAGAGAGAAACACAGTGAGAAAGGGAAGGAGGGAGAGAGAGAAACAGAGAGAGAGAGAAGGAGGGAGAGAGAGAAGAGAGACAGAGAGAGAGAAGGAGGGAGAGAGAGAAACAGAGGGAGAAAGGGAAGGAGGGAGAGAGAAAGAAACAGAAGGAGAAAGGGAAGGAGAGAGAAAGAAGGAGGGAGAGAGAGAGAGAGAAGGAGGGAGAGAGAGAAGAGAGACAGAGAGAGAGAGAATTGTGCTTAAGGATGGAAGCATCTATGTTGATTTTGGCTTGTTACTAGTTCTGCTTTGCACAATTATGATGGAGTCTCTGTGGGCAAAGTTTCCTAAGATACCAAGGGCTTATCACTTGTCTTCTATAGATTCAGATTCAATGGGAATTTGACAAGCTCAGAATGGGAACAGACTTGGGAAAGAGATTATGTCTGGAAAATGGTCATAAACCTCAATGGTCAAAAACCTCATTATGAATCAATAATAATCATCATCATAATAATCATAATAATAATAATGCTAACATTTCAATAGCACCTACCATGTGTCAGGCACTGTGCTATGAAAACATTTCTCATTTGATTATCACAATGAGCATGGAGATAGAAAATATTACTATCCTAATTTTTCATCTAAGGAAACTGAGGCAAGAGTGAAGTGACTTGCTCAGGGCTACACAAGCCAGTAAATATCTGAGGCTGGATTTGAATCCAAGTCATCCTGACTCCGGGTCCAGTGCTTTATCCATTGTGCCACCACTGTGTGATCTATCAACAATGTGATGTGGTACCACCATAAGCTAATGCTATTTTGGTGGCATTAAAAGAGGATCCTGGCTTAACTCTGGTGCTCTCTGCCCTGGTCAGTCAAAATGCCTCTCTGGATTATCATGATCTGTTCTGGCTTCCATGTTGGAAAGGACATTGATAAACTGGAAAGTGTCTCGCAGAGGCAGGAAAGGCAATCTGTGCTATTTTGCTAAAGAGTCTTCCTTTTAATGTACTGTCTTATTATAAAGTTGATTATTCTTGTAACAACTTGAAAAACTTTATGTAACTCCGCACTAATATTTATAGATACAAGTAATTGGTTCTGAAGCATACAATGTATTTGAATGTCACGAATGCTTGTCGACCTGTGTATTGTTCTGACAGCCGTGGAGCCGTCAGTGCAGAGTTCAGGACGGTTCTCCCACTTTATACCGTTTTTAATTAAAAATTCATCAATGGCATCGAAAATGTATCTTCCTGTAGCAGTGCCATCAGTCAACTTACAGAGTAGCAAATTGGTAACAAATATTGGCTGACATCGGTTTCCTACCTATGTAATCAAAGGAGCCTCCTTAACTACCTTGGTTGCTTCATCCCCTCACAATGCAAAATAGGAAGATTTTAGCTTCTCAATTAATTGCTTGCAAAGGTCTTTAGACATGTGGGCAATTATCTCTCCCACAGTATTATCTGTAAGTGGAAACAGCCAAAGCTGTTTTGCATATGATTCACCGAGCATCATTTTCACCATATCCATAGTTGCAGGCAGCATGCTTTTTCTCCTTGATTGTAGATTTTCCCCCCTTTACATTTAGCAATTCTGTAAGCAACCTCATATGATGCAAATTATATTTTTGATGTCACAGATATTATTTTTGAAAAAGTTCATTTTGGCATCTAATTCTGTCTGGAAAACTTTTGTCTTGATAACATTCTGCATGCACACTTTCAAGATGTCATTTCAGTTTTGTTTCATGCTATCTGCAGGCTAAAAGATTTACACAGAGCAAACGTCTCATTTTTTTAGTCGTGATAATACTTGGGAGGACAGCTAGATGGCTCAGTGATTAACGAGGCAGGCCTGGAGCCAGGAGATCCTGGGTTCAAATGTAGCCTCAGACACCTCCTAGCTGAGTGACCCTGAGCAAGTCACTTTACCTCCATTGCTTAGCCCTTACCATTCTTCTGCCTTGGAAGCAATACACAGTATTGATTCTAAGATGGAAAAAAAGGGTTTTTTAAAAATACTACTACTACTACTTGTGAAATTCAATAATATAGTGGATCATATAATCTGAATTTGATTTTATTGCTTTGTATTTCTATGGTTCTCTATCCTAGTTTCACCTCTTCCAGTGGATTTCCTCAATACCATAAGGAAGAAATATCATTTCATTAAAAAATTAGAGAAAAAGTTTAAGACAATTACATTTAAATTGAATTTTCCAGTTTCCTAGAACTATTCTCAAGTTATTTCAATTATTTTATATA
>NW_025344993.1:0-1798 GCF_016433145.1 Gracilinanus agilis
ATTATATGTGTAATATGTGTAATATATTATATATAATGATAATAAAAAATGAAAATATCTTTATCTTATACAAAGCTTTGAATGCCTGAGTCAAACTGAGTAGGAAAAAAGAGTCATTTAACAATTTCCAAATGCCCCTTCTGTCCATATGTAAGACATTGAGCAGGCAGAGCCCCACACGATGCTGTCACATTTTTTTTAATGTATCTCCATCATGACTAGTTGTAGAGTCCATTTTTCTACTTGGTTGCCTTCTCTGCTATTTCTGTTTCCCCACTATCTCGGGGATCCAGATATTTAACTATTTTTGCTCTGTCGTGACAGGCGCTAGTCTGTTGACCCCCCAAGCCCTTAGTTGCAGGATCCTCGCCCTTTTCTCTTTGTTTTGGGGAGGAGGTGGAGGAGAGAACCCTGGCTGAGTTCTCTGTGCCCTTCTTTTTCCTCCAGTGCAGTGTGACTTGTGGCCAAGGTTACCAGATGCGAGCCGTCAAATGTGTCCGTGGAGCTTATTTGTCTGTGGTTGATGACAGCGAATGCAATGCGGCCACCCGACCAACAGACACCCTGGTAAGGCAGTGAGGCCGTTCCATCATTCCCTGGTCTTGTGCATCAGGCATCAAACCACCCAATCCCAGTCCTCGCAGTCGTGCCCTCCCCCGTGTTTGCTCCGCCGGAGTCTGGACCACTCAGCACATCTGGCTGCTTGGCTCCATCAACTAGGGATCGGGGCCAGCAACTCAGACCAAATGAAATATTAATTTGTTTCAGGTTCTCCTATTTGGATGTTGCCGTTTTATTCTGGTTGAGTTGATATCCATGATGACACAGTATCTAGAGCAATGGTGTCAAACTCAAACAGAAGGGGAGGCCACTAAACCACAGGCTGCACATGGACTTACAAAACCACCTAGGAGCATTATTTGGGCTCTCCTGACTTTATTTACGTTGTTAAGTATTTCCTACTAATTATTATTTTTTTAAACCCTTGTACTTCGGTGTATTGTCTCATAGGTGGAAGAGTGGTAAGGGTGGGCCATGGGGGTCAAGTGACTTGCCCAGGGTCACACAGCTGGGAAGTGGCTGAGGTCAGACTTGAACCCAGGACCTCCTGTCTCTAGGCCTGACTCTCACTCCACTGAGCTACCCAGCTGCCCCTACTAATTATTATTATTTTTAAAACCCATGCCTTTTTTCTTAGCATTGATATTAGATTTCTGTTCCGAGGCAGAAAAGCAAAAAGAGCTAGGCATCTGGGGTGAAGTGACTTGCCCAGGGACACAAACCTGAAGCCAGATTTGAACACTGGACCTCTGACTTTAAGCCTGGCTTTCTATCCAGTGAGCCACCCAACCACTACTCCCCACCAATTACATTTTTTATCTGATTCCTGTGACCAATGGTTTGACATCTCTGGTCTAGAATACTGCATTGGGAGTGAAGAAGACCTAGGTTCAAATCCTGCCTCAGACCTTTAATAGTTAAGGTTCCCAGACTTAAGATTAACCTATTATCCTTGTTATGCTTCAGGCAACTCACTCCCAGGATTTATCTACAGAGTCATCTAGAAGTGATGTTCTGTTTGGAGGAAATCCTTACCCTGGGGCTTCTACATGCTGAAAGGCTTAGATGTGTGTGTGTGTGTGTGTGTGTGTGTGTGTGTGTGTGTGTGTTTAGAAAAAAAAATATTTAGGAAAAAAGCATGTTCATTCCATGACAACATAATGTGTATGTATGTGTGTGTATATATGTACGAGAGAGAGAGAGAGAGAGAGAGAGAGAGAGAGAGAGAGAGAGAGAG
>NW_025344994.1:0-1452 GCF_016433145.1 Gracilinanus agilis
CTAGGCTTGTAATCATAAGAAATAAAGTTTGAGATCTCATTTCTAGTTCCTTTAGATAGCAGCTAAGTGGTACAGTGGATAAGAGTGCCAGGCCTGGAGTCAGGAAGACTCATCTTCCCGAGTTACAATCTACCCTCAGACACATACCAACTATGTGACTCTGGGCAAGTCATTTAACCCTGTTTGCTTTGGTTTCTTCATCTATAAAATGAGTCTGGAGAAGGAAATGACAAACCATTTCAGTATCTTTGTCAAAAAAAAAATCTGAGTTGGGGTCATGAAGAGCTGGACATGACTAAAAAACAACTGAACAACAAAAACTGTAACTAGCAGCAAATCCATTAACTTTTCTTGTTCTGAAAATAAGGATAATACTCTCTGTATTACTTTATAGGAGTATTTATAAGCGAAAATGATAATTGAAAATGCCCCTTTCAAACCTTTAAGCAATATATCAATACCTTGTTTATCCTCAGTATAACAGTTAACTGGGGGCAGCTAAGTGGCTCAGTGGATTGAGAGTCAGGCCTAGAGACTGGAGGTCCTAGGTTCAAGTCCGGCCTCGGACACTTCCAGCTGTGTGACCTTGGGCAAGTCACTTGACCCCTACTGCCCACCCTTACCACTCCTGGGCCAAGGACGGTCCCTAGCCCGGATGAAAAAAGGAGGAGGGTTGGGCGTGGGGCTAGCAACCCCACCCTGTAAAAACTACATCTGCTAAAGAAACTGCAACCTAAAGTAGGGGCAGCTGGGCTAGCTCAGTGGATTGAGAGCCAGGCCTAGAGATGAAAGGTCCTAGGTTCAAATCCAGGCTCAGACACTTCCCAGCTGGGTGACCCTGAGCGACTGTGTGTCCCATTGCCTACTGGTTGTGACCCTATGCTCCTAGAATGGAGTCCCAGGATAAAAAAAAAATAACAGTTAACTGGTTTGATTGATTGTGAAAACAGTTAACTGGTTTGATTCTCTAATGAGAAATTGTGGAGTGCAAAGCTTCGAGAGTGATTTTCTTCAATGGAGACCTGACTGTGGAACTCCCCTTATCCAGTAAACTTTGTTATCTCCCTGTTGCTTCTAGAATAAACCTTAAACAACACTTTGGCTTCTAAAACCTTTCACAACTTAAACTTCACCTACCTTTTTTTATTATCCACTTCAAGTATACTTAATTCATTACTCCTGATCTTGCATTTCAGTTGAGACAAACTAACCATTGAATATTTCACATTTGGTCCTGCATCTCCTGCCTCCATCACTTTGTATCCCCATGCTGGGAATGCCTGCCCATCTTATCTCCACATCATAGAATCCTCTTTATCCTTTGGGACTCAGCAGAGCCCCACCTTCTACATGAAGACTTCCTCGATCCCCTTTCTACCTCTCTCTGAACATCATATCTTCCCAATCTATCTTGTGTTTATTTTGCATAAATTGTTGTGTACATATATATAT
>NW_025344995.1:0-2302 GCF_016433145.1 Gracilinanus agilis
TTGATACAAAGTGAATCAATAAAACAATTTTTTAAAATTTCAAAAACATAAATGTAAGAAGCAACAATCACAAATAACTGAAAATAAATATTGCAGAATTACAAAGAGCATTTTAAGCCATGACCAATGTGCTGATTTGTAGTTGTTATTGTTTAAATTATTTGTCTTAAGGAAGTACCACAGGGAGGGGAGATTAGGGGAGATAAAAAAAGGAGACCCATAAAACACAAAAAATACACACAAAAAATTTAAAAGGAAGTTCAGTAAGGGATATGAACAAACAGGGCAATTTTGTTACTACCTTGTTAAATTTAAAAAAAAATTTTAACCCTATGTAACTGGGTTGATGGAGATATGACTGGGGATATAGACTCTAAATGATCACCCTCCTGCAAATATCAATAATATGGAAATAGGTCTTGATTAATGACACATGTAAAACCCAGTGGAATTCTGCATCCTCAGCTATGAGAGGGAGTTGGGGGGGAGGAGAGGGAAAGAATGTGAATCCTGTAATCATGAAAAAATGTTCTAAATTGATTAATTAAATAAAAATTTCAAAAGTAAAAAAAACAAAAAAATCCCTATGTAACAAAAGTTTATGAGATGTAGCGTAGATAATTTGAGGAAAGGTGGGGTATAAGGAAGTTTGAAAGGAAGGATGTTGGAGATTACTAAATGGGTAATCTCGGTTACAGATAGGCTGGGATTAAAGGAGATTCAGGGTATAATAGGACTGAAGTCAAGAGTATAACACAGAAGGAAAACAGATCTTTAGGGAGAAGAGAAATTAAACTAAACAGACAAACACAGCAGGCTTACAGACTGGGACTTAGGCTCAAACACAAACTGAGGGAAATAGACTAGACTGAAATTAACAAACAGGCTTTAGTTAATTTCACAGGAAGGGACCTGTTTTGAAGTAACACCTTCCTTCAAGATGGATGCCCCAGCTTCCCTCTAAGCCCAGAATATGTTGTCTCTTTCCCTCTTCTTCCCTCTTGATAACTAACAGACAAATTACACTAATAGGGCTGTTGAAACACAAAAGGGTTTATTTTGTTTGAAGGATGTTTGTTAGGAAGGTGGATCAAAGGAAAGCCCTATCAGTTGTCTCAGGAACCTCAGGTGGGGGAAGGGAAGTAAAGATGGAGTCTGAGTAAGGACGTGCCTTTAAACTCAGCTTTACAAAATGCTATTGCTATCTAAAGGGAATAAATGATGACTGACTAACTATAACTAATGCTATCAATTAAGTAACTCTTCACAGATTTAACTCCTCTATAATTACTCTCCTTATTAACTCCACAGACATATAAGGTAAGGGAGGGAAGGCAGGGATGGTATTAGGAAAGGAAGATATAAAGGGTTTATCTAATATAAAAATTTCTTAAGTAAATATATCAAAGCTAGGCTAAATTTCAATATTAAAGCTAGGTAATCAAAGCAGCTTGGCTCATTGACAACCTCCCTCCACGGAAGATCCAGCCAACTGCCTTTCCTCAAGATTCCAAACCCCTAACAGCTTTTGGAACTCAGCCAAAGCTAGAAAAAACTATATCACCCCAATTCTGTATACTACACCTATTGGTTTCTTTTTTTTCTCTTTGCATACAAAAACGTTTGTGGGGCTTTTTGATTCTTAAATTTACAATAAAAAAAAGAAAACAAGGATATAGTATAATTTTTCAAAATGAACATTGCAGGGAGTTCCAGGTTAAGATGGTGGAAGAGTAAAAAGCAACTCTTAACCTCTCCTGACCGAAAAATACAGGACTTCTCAAGGAGACATAAAAACAAACCCAGTTGAACATAGGGACCCCACAACAGGTCGCAGTGTGGAAGGTATGTGGAATCGGGACATTTCCATGCTATAAAGGGGTGAAACAGCTCTCATTAAATCGCGGGCTGAGCAACCAACCCCCCCCCCCACACACACACACACACACCACCTACAACGCCAAAGCCAGGTCAAAAGAAATAGAGCAAGTTTGGGGCACCCATCGAGTCATTGGCAGCTCCAGAGCCTGTTCCTGAGAGCAGCAAGATTTGGGACCCCAACAAGCTAAAGAACACACACGAACTCTGAGCGTGGGCTCAGAACGCAGGCGCCGGAGGAGGCGTGGGTGGAGGCAGACACAGCCACGAGCTAAAGCTCTGAAACCCTGAGTGGAGAACCAGTGCAGACGGGTATACGACTGTAGAAGCAGCACCCTGAGACTTGTAAAGGAACCTCCAGCAGAGGATCAAGCAAGGGGGTCCACCAGGGGGCTTGACCTTGGAAAAAACCAGACCTCAGACC
>NW_025344996.1:0-5556 GCF_016433145.1 Gracilinanus agilis
GGTTGAAGGGGAAAGTAGGAGCATGAATCATGTAACCATGTTAAAAATGAATATTAATAAATGTAAAAAAAAAAACAACTGCTTCCTAACTCCATACAAAAATCCCTTAGGGAAAACCCAGCCAGCAGGCAAAATCCCAGCAGTCTGCCAGTGGTAGGAAAGCAAAATCTGTCTTCAGCAGTCCGTGGGTGGAAAAACACAGATCCCTCTCTAACTTCTACCCCCCACTAGCTTCAGTCTCTCCTTTTGGAGACATTTTGTCTTTTAAAAGGCAATACTAAAATCCCAAACATTTAAAAACCCCACTTACCTTGATTTTCTGCCTGACAGCTTTCTTTTGCTTTCCTAGTTCATACATTTCACTGCTCAACCATCCCTTCTCCTTACTGAGCTGGAATACCACCTTGGCCACTAGACGGGAGCACTCAGCAAGGAGTGTGCTCCCTCCTTCCCTTTTTTCTGTTAAGCTCCAGTGCTACCTTTCTGCCATTGGAGGGCAGAACCAAGAATAGCTCCAACCTTTCTGCCTTTGGAGGGCAGCACCACAGACAGCACTTTTGCCAAATCAGACTTCCTTCTTCTGATGCTGCCAGGGAATCTTGTTTTCCTAATTTTCAATATTATGACGCAAAAGGCTGCAAATAGGAAAAAGCAAGCCAACACACAAGGAGCAGTATAAATTCAATTGGATAATTTCAAATACACTATGCACAACGCACTGTAAAAGGAGGGTCCAATTCAAAAATCTGATTCCAAATTTAGTGAGGCTGTTCCTGAAACACTCAGAGAGAAAGTCCTATTTCTTCTGAAAAGAAACTTCTCTCTCATCTTGTGCACCTCCTGACCAACTCTCACTCCCCTCCTCCTTCTCCTAATACCATGTCCTCTCCTGTCCCTTCTCCCAACCCACAACCAACACATTCCAGACCATACAGTTCCTATCAATACTGCTGAGACAAACACACAATAAAATCCTTCCTATTAGGATGTGGAAAAATTATTCAAGATCTTCCTGACAGATAGAGAGAAACAAAATCATTTCTCATGTAAATAAGGTAGTAGGACAAAATGCAGAACACTGACCATGTGAGGATTTGAAATGGGATTATAACAAACCAGAGGAATATTTGCAGCTAAATAATGCTAGGGCTACAATATTCAAAGCAATGAAAGAATGTGCAGAATGTCCAGACAACTGGAACAAATTTGATCACCTAACACAAAATGATGAAGAAACTCCCTCTCAGTTTATAGACAGGCTTATTAAATTGGGAGCTAGATATTTGAACTTGGATTTATCAATGGAGCAAGGAATACAACAAATAAGGCAATAATTTGTAAAGAATTCTAGCAGACTGGTCCAGGATTACTTTAAGATACATTGTCCCAAATGGCCAGACATGGATATGGATGAATTAGGGCAAGTAGCTGTATATGTCAGTAAAGGACATGAAGAGACAAAGGTACAAACTAATGACCTATTAGATACCATACAAAAAGAACTGAAATCATTAAAATAAAATAGAAAAACAGGAAAGAGGACACGACACTACACCAATATGACTTGCTCCTCCCTGAGAGTCTAATTACCAATCTCTGACCTGCCATTTCTGTAATAAGAAGGGCCACTTAATGATGAATTGCAGGAATTTGTTATGGTTATTTGGGAATAATAATAATAAAAACTACAGAAATAATACTAATTTCAGAAACAATATTTATAGGAATTGCAAATTCATGGCTGATAATCAGACAGATAATCCACAACAAATGACCCCAAACAGTATCTTCAAAGTGGAGCTTGTCCCTGCACAATTCGAGGAGCTACTGCTCCTCCACATGGGGCAGAGGGAGGTGGCCCTTAAACTCTATTAAACTCTAATGCTTTTTTTGTTCTGTTTCTATTAACCTTTTTCAGTTTTGTCTCCCCTTTAAAAAAGAGCAAAAGAAGAAGAAGAAGCAGACTTTTACAATACAGTCCTTGTCTACCTCCTTATTTTAGTTGTGCCATCCAGTATTTGACAACTTGCTCTGTATTGATAATTTGGAAGACTTGTATTTTGTGTATTTGAAGAATTTGAACATATATTACCTGTATTGGGAAACCTATATTGTATTGAATTGATTCACAATTTGTGTTTTTTTTGTGAAAATTGTGTATTTTCTTGAATGTATTATTGCTTTTATAACTCCATTGTTTTACCTTATTTGTACTCACACTGTGGATCATGGCTAAACTAAGAGGAAATGTAACTTAAATTATTGGGTAAGAACCTTTATATTCTATCCCTCCTTAAGTGACATGAATTGCAACATATATATACCTATATTTATATTTTTCTCTCACCATCACTGATTATAGGATATATATATATGCATATAGCACATTTTTTAAAAAATTGCATGTGCAATTTTTATATTTAAATCACATGTTAAAATTGAAAGTGTTTTTGATTATTAGATTAGTGTAGGTTTATATATACTTTAGTTATAACTGCCTGCCCAAAAGCCCTAGACTATTGAAACTGCCATTGGTATTTTGTTATTATGGGACTTAGTACATATGTCTGATACAATGAAATGTCTCATTCAACAAAATGGGATCAACAAAGGAGTACAGATTTCATCAATATAGTGCCAAAGAAGCACAGATATCTATATAGTGCAAAAGAAACCCGTAAGTAACCTGCATGATGCCAAATGAGCACACAGGTCAAAAAGAGGAATCAAATCCTACTAGGATTGCTAAGACTTCTATGCCAATAAAAAGGACTTGAACCTATTGTGAGCATTGAGGTTGCAATGCTTAACATACGGTAAGACATAGGACACTTCGAACCACACTCCTTGTAAAAATGTATATCAAGTACCTAACAATTGGCTGCTCTGGCTCCATATTATGTCCCTGAGAAGAAATTATGGAATAAGAAAAGAAGAAATGATGTAATATCAGAGCAGTAAATATAAATCTAGTCCTTACTATGGTGATTGACTGTGATACTGGCAGCTAAATGGGTAAGTGCATGATATCGGACATGGATTACTTTAATTGGACATTATTCAAAGACCTAGTGTGATTTCCTATTTTTTTCCTTATCTAGAATTTTTCCATATGAAATTTTAGGATTGGATGTTTAAAATTTTTCATCCACTACTTATTTGTTTTTTTTGCTAAATTTTCTGATAATTTGATTGGCAGTTATTCATATGCCTCCTGTCTCAGCCATGTTTTCCCTGTGTGATTTCATTGTTTCTTTCTATCCTTCTCAGGGGGGAATGTGTTTTTATTTCATATGGAGAATTAAGGTTGTTTTAGAAAAGAAGTCTACTGCCTCCTGGAATCTAAATGGACATGCCCATAGAGACCGCATGGAGAAAGCATGAACCAGGAGCCTAAGAGAGCAACTGAATATGAAAAAAATTTGAACTTTGAGGGGTTTTAAATTCATTTTTCTGGTTTGAAAATTCATTTGTTTTGTTAAATTCACCTGTTTTATTTAAATGAATTTGTCTTATGTATGTATCTATTTCGTTGTGAAAAAGGGGACTTCTCCCTGAATATTTTTGTAAAAGAAGTGCCATTTGATTTCTTTATATTGTAAAAATTGTTACCTTTCTCCACTTGTATTGATGTTATTCCCTTTTTTATTGTAAATGTGAATTTATTTATGATTGTTATAATCCATTGTGGAGATTGGTCTCCCAAAGGATCAAAGGGATTAATGTGTCTTGTTCTGTAATTTCCTGACTCCTTATTTTTTTTTTGAGTTTTGTAAACTTGAAAATACTTTGTACCCCCTTTAGAAATACATTACCCATAATTCCTTAAACCTTTTCCTATTGGTTGTGGGTTAAAACTACATTACCCAAACTCCTTTTCACCATACCCAAAATTCCTTTAGCTTTTTCCTATTGGTTTTGGTTTTCGCTGGCTGTTTTTTGATATGGTCATGGTGGGCATGGTGTCGGTTTTTTTTTTGAGAGAAGGCACCATGGTGAAGGGTGAGTTAGGCTTCTTCTCCAGGGCTTTAAATAAAAATCCTTAAAAATATCATACTTTGGAGGCATTGAATATTAATTTCAATCTTTACAGTTTCTATAATCAACAACCAAGTATTGTCCCTATTTTCCTTGAGAGAGCCAGTCTATGATTGAGCTCAGATTATCTGACCAGGGTCCTCAGGAATTCTGCCATTAGAAGTAGCCAAGGACTTCCGGTTAAGATGGCGGCAGAGTAAGGAGCAGCTGCTCAATCTCTCCTGACCGAACCACACAGGACCCCTCAAGGGGAAATAAAAACGAGTCCAGAGGAACGAAGGAACCTCACAACAGGGCGCAGCATTGAAGGTACACAGAATCGGGGCACTGCCACGCTATAAAGGGGTGAAACAGCTCTCACTAGAACGCGAGAGGAAGAAGCCCCTCCCCTACCCCCCACACCACACAAGCGGGTAAACAGGAATGGGGCAACCAGATAATCACTGGCAGCCCCAGAGCCTGTACCTGTGTGCTGCAAGACGAGGGACCCCAAGTGGCTGGGGAACTTTCCAAAAGCGCCAACTTGGGTGAAGGCACCGCCTCCGGCCCTGACAAAGGCCCCTAAAACACAGCCTTTCCCAAGCACTGAAGGCATCGCCTCAGGGGCGAATAAAGATCTCCAGCCCACGGAATTTCCCTACCTTCTGCGGGGGTGAAGGAAGGGCCCTAAGAGCATCTGTGCAGGCAAAGGCAGTGCCCTAGGCTTGAATAACGATCTCCAGCCCAGGCTTGGACCTCCAGTGAGGACCTAGTGCAGACCTGAGCGTGGCTGTGGAAGCAGCCCCAAAGACTGCTGAAGGAACCTCGGGCAGAGGGGCAGACCGGGAACTACCAGGAGGCCTGACCCCGAGGACAAGGAGATTGGAGCCCCCCCCCCAGCTTGCAAGGCACAGGCAGACCTTGAGTGCAAAGACAAAGCTGAAAAGGGGCAGGGCTAACAATGGCCAGCAATAAGGAAGTCCAGAAGAAAAAGACTATCAAGAGAAATTCTGGAACACTGGACAACTTCTACACAGAGAAAATCCAGACAACAGAGGAGGGAAAACAAAAATCCAAACCTCCCCAAAAAAATGAAAGCTGGTCACAAGCTATGGAAGAATTTAAAAATGAAATGCTGAGGAAGATGGAAGAAATCTGGCAAGAAAATAACAGTTTAAAAGGCAGAATTTCGCAATTGGAAAGTGAGACAAGACAACTGAAGACCAAAAATGACCAGATTGAAAAGGAAAACCAAAACATTAAAGCCGAAAACCAGTCCTTAAAGGCTAGAATCGAACATTTAGAAACCAATGATCTCTCAAGACAACAAGAACAAATAAAACAAAGTCAAAAGACTGATAAAATAGAAGGAAACATGAAATATCTCAAGGAGAAAGTGACAGACCAAGAAAACCGGTCTAGAAGAGATAACTTGAGAATCATTGGTATTCCAGAAAAGGCAGAAAATAATAGAAACTTGGACTCCATACTCAAAGAAATTATTCAGCAAAATTGCCCTGAAGTTCTACAACAAGAGGG
>NW_025344997.1:0-2778 GCF_016433145.1 Gracilinanus agilis
CTCTTATATATAGAATGGCAATTTTCTGTAGTCCTGGCTCCTGAATGGGTAATTATAAACTGCTTAAATCACTTTAATTGGGCTTTGTTTCAAGGACCTGTTATAAGTTTATTTTTCCTTGCATTTTTTGCACATAAGACTTTGACATTTCACATTTCATTCACAAGTTAATTTTTCTCTTTTATTTGGATTTTATTTTACTTTTTTATTTTTTTAATTTTATTTATTTTGCCAATTGATTTCATACAACTGCATAACTCAGCCATGTATCTTTAGCTGACTTGGGGTACCCTCTTCAGGGGACAATGTCATATTAACTCTCCTCGGGGAGGGATATGTTTTATAATCAGAATGTCTATATTATAATATATAATGTAAAATTTTAACTCTTTTGAGAGTAATTTCAGGGGGAATATATAATTCTCCTCAGAAGGGAATGTATGTTTTATAATCTATAATGTAAATTTTAAATTCTTTGAGAGTAATTTTAGGATACAAAATTTGCCATCTCCCCAGAATCCAGACAACAAACCTGTTTGGAGAAGTCACCATGAAGATGCCAGAAGAACCTTCACTGGATCATCGTGTTCCAAATGAACTTTGGGGTCAATTAATTGAACTATGGGGAGTTGAATGCATTTGTTTTGAATGTACACTCTTATGCCAAAGGGAACTGTCCCCTAATTGTTTTTTTGTCAATGAGGCTAGCAATTATTGGTTCATTGTTTCTGTCCTCTTTTATCCCCAAATTTCTATAATTTAAAAGTTATGTTTACAAGAGCTTTTGAGGAGACCAGTCTCTCTCTGCTCTTAGGGGGGAATGAGATATTGGAAATTTGGGTACCCTTGAACTTATTTTGAGGTCTCTGGTCAAAACTTCCTATGGACATTTGGATCTCATTTCAAACTACATTTCCCATGATTCAATGGGCTTCCTTCTTACATGGTGATATAAGCCAAAGTAAAGAGAAGCTTAAATAGAGAGAACCTGATTGGTACACACTCTTTCCTAGGAAGCAGCCAGAGGGTAAGCATGGTGGGTATTTGAATTAGATCTTAGCAGGCAGGTGGTTTTCTTAATTATCAATATGGATTACAATACACCCTTAATATTTTACTATATACCCTTCTATATAAATTTTATTTGTTAACAGGGCAGAGGAGCAAGCATGGGGAAATCATTTGGGTTTTGGCAGCTGACTGGGCCCACCAGGGGGCTTGAACAAGAGTACAGCAAGACTTGAGACCCCAGGAGCCTAAAGAATTCTTGACCACGAGGATAAAGCTGAGAGGGACAACACTGCACTGTGACTTGTAAAGTAGCCTCAGGCAAAAATTGCTCCACAGCTCTATACACAGAGAGCCTGCCCCCTTCACCCTGACTTCTCACTGAAAAGAAAAAAACCAGCATAATAATGGCAAGCAATGTCCAAGAACTAACCAAGAGGAAGAACAAGAGAAAAGCATTAACACTCGATAACTTTTACACAGAAAAAAACAGACAACCGAGCAGATAGCAGAGGAGGACAAACAAGTAAACACATCCAAACCTTCCCCCAAAAAAATGAAAATTGGTCACAAGCTCTTGAAGAGTTCAAATCTGAGATCACGAGAGAGATGTAAAAGATTTGGCAAGAAAAGTGGGAAATAGCTCAAAAGGAAATTAACAGTTTAAAAGACAGAAACTCCCAATTGTAGCAAGATGCCCCAAAATCAAATGAGATGATGAGCAAATTGGAGACCCAAATTAAAGTGCAGGAAAACAGGATAGACCAAATCGAAAAGGAAAATCAAAACTTTATTGCAGAGGGGCAGCTGGGTAGCTCAGTGGAGTGAGAGTCAGGCCTAGAGACAGGAGGTCCTAGGTTCAAACCCAGCCTCAGCCACTTCCCAGCTGTGTGACCCTGGGCAAGTCACTTGACCCCCATTGCCCACCCTTGCCAATCTTCCACCTATGAGACAATACACCAAAGTACAAGGATTTAAAAAAAAAAGGTTATTGCAGAAAACCTATCTCTAAAGACCAGAATTGGGCAATCAGAAGCCAATTATCTTGCAAGACAGCAAAAACTAATAAAGCAAAGTCAAAAGAATGATAAAATAGAAGGAAATATGAAATATCTCACTGAAATAATGACAGATGAAGGAAACAGGTCTAGAAGAGACAATCTGAGAATCATTGGTCTTCCTGAAAAATCAGAAATTAATAGAAATCTGGACACTATACAACAAGAAATTATCCAAGAAAACTGCCCTGATGTTCTTCAACAAGAGAGCAAAATAGACATTGAAAGGATCCATAGATCAACCTCTACACTAAACCCTCAAAAGTCAACCCCCAGGAATATAATTGCCAAATTCAAGAATTTCCAAGTTAAGAAAAAATATTACAAGAATCCAAAAAGAGACAATTCAGATATTAAGAAACATCAATCAGGATTCACACAGGATCTGGCAGCCTCCACAGTAAAAGACCACAAGACTTGGAATATAATATTCTGAAAGGCAAGAGAATTGGGTCTACAATCAAGGATCACCTACCCATCAAAACTGACTATATACTAAAAGGAATAATAAACTGGAGGAGTTCCAGGTGAAATGGAAAGACCTCCAGGAACTGATGCAGAGCAAAAGGAGTAGAGCCAGAAGAACATTGTACACAGAGACTGATATACCGTGGTAAAATCGAATGTAATGGACTTCTGTACCAGCAGCAATACAATGACCCAGGACAATTTTGAGGGATTTATGGTAAAGAATGCTACCCACATTCAGAGG
>NW_025344998.1:0-2050 GCF_016433145.1 Gracilinanus agilis
ATTATATAATATATAGTATTACATGAATTTTATAAATTTATATTATATATTATATAACTTTTATATTATATGAATTTTATGCATGTATTATATGTAATATACTTATATTGTAATATTAATTTAATGACGTATATGTATAATTATTACATAATCATTATATAAATTGTATTAATAATGAACAACAGAGACAGTCATATGGAATAATACTAATATAGCAAAGGTCTATTTGGAACAAAGTTCTTAGCTGCTTTAGGGTCATGAACTCATTTGGCAGTCTGGAGAAGCCTGTGGATTTTTTCTCAAAATATTTTAGGTGCATAAAATACAGTTACAAATGAAACTAATTATATCAAAATATAGTCATAAAACTATTTTAAAAGGAGTTCATGGACACCAGTTCTAGAGTCACTGATACAGAACAATAGTCCTATGGTGGCTGAAAAGTCAGGGTGGGGCCAGATCACAGAGGATTAAGGATTTTCATTTGCATAACAGTGGGAAAACAGGAATCAATAGAGATTTTTAAAGCACATGGAAAAAAAGCCTGAATTTTAGTGTTTTTTGCAGGATGAAGAAGAGGGAACAGAGATTGTTGGAGGAAGACCAGATTATTATGGTAAGGACCTCAACTTAGAGAGGTGGCTGTGGATGTAGGGATGAGAACAAAATAATGAATTCTAGAAATATTAAGGAAAAAAAGACTTACAAGGCCATGGAGATACTTTTGAAGATAGGAGTGTGTTTGAGGTAAGAATCAATATTACCAGGTATTTAAGCTTGAATGGCTAGTAGAGTGAAGAAGCTGATGCCAGAAACAGGGATAGCCAGTTTAGAGGTGTGAAGAGTGTGGAGAGGTAAAACCACTGAGTTTGACTGGGGACAAATTGAGTCTGAGGGGATATCAGGACATCCAGGTTGTAATGCCCAATAGACAGCTGGAGACTGAGACAGTCTGTAATAAGCAGACGCTGACAACCAGCTTTCTCTTCTAGGGAGAAAACAAAATCATGACTGTATTCATAGAAACCTAGAGTTATAAGTGGAGCCCAGGGAAAGAAAAAGATGGAACCTTGTATTTCAGTGTCAGATCTTTGAGCTCTGAAGTCTGATGGCCAAAAATTTTAATGAGCTTTTTTTTTTTTTTTTTAACGCACTAACCCCTTCAAAAGCTTCCATAGGTTTCTATTATTCTACTCTGGGCTCCTGTGGCCCAATCCCCACCGGTTCTGTGGGATCCACTTGTACAAAGGTATATAGCCCCTCTCTTTGCCAACCTAAACCTGCTGGGCTCTTCTCTCCTCTCTATAAAAGCTGCATTTGCTGAAGCATCAGCCAAGCCCTGACAGAGTCTGATGGCTTCATACAGAGAGCTTTGGGTTGGCTGGAGGCCACTGATTTATCTTGGGACAGGCATTCCAAAGCCAAAAGGGTGTTCAAGAACTAAGGAGACAAAAGAAACTTTTGTAGGGCTTGACAACCATTTTACATGCCTAAAACACAGATCCAGGTTATTGCTAGAGACTAATTCCCCAGGCAACTAGGCTTATAACCTGGGCATCTTCTTTGGATATGAGAGAAGGAAGAGTCAATTGGCTGCTAAATCATGTCCTTTTTACCTTTTAAAAATATTCCACATGAGGGCACCTGGGTGGTTTAGTGGATTGAGAGCCAGACCTGGAGATGGGGAGGTCTTGGGTTTAAATCTGACCTCAGACACTTAGCTATAGGACCCAGGGCCAGTCACTTAACCCCTATTTGCCCAGCCTTTACCACTCTTCTTCCTTGGAACCAAGACACAGTATTGATTCTCAGATGGAAGGAAAGGGATAAAATGTTTTAAAGCAAATGATAACTGTTATTTCTCCTTTTAACCTTGATTGTATTGGTTTTCTTTGTACAAACAATTTAAAATTTAATATATTAAAAATGACCTATATTACATCTCATAATGTTATCTATTTCTTATGACATAAAATTTTCCCTTATCAATAAATTGATCTAAAAGGTAAACTATTATATGCTCCCTTAATTTACCTATAGTATCACTATA
>NW_025344999.1:0-1216 GCF_016433145.1 Gracilinanus agilis
CCAAATTTCCCAGCAGTTTTTGTCAAATAGTGGATTCATGTCCCAAAATTTGTGCTCTTTGGGTTTATCATACACTGTCTTGCTGATGTCATTTACCTAAAGTCTATTCCACTGATCCTCCCTTCTGTCTCTTAGCCAGTACCATATTGTTTTGATGACTGCTGCTTTATAGAATAGTTTAATATCTGGTCCTGCTAGGCCCCATTCCTTCACATTTTTTTTCATTATTTCCCTTGATATTCTTCATGTTTTGCTATTCCAAACGAAATTTGTTATAATTTTTCCTAATTCACTAAAGAAATTTTTTGGTAGTTTGATAGGTATGGTGCTAAATAGGTAAATTAATTTGAGTAGAATGGTCATTTTAATCATGTTAGCTCCTGTTACCCATGAGCAATCAATGGCTTTCCAATTGTTTAGATCTAGTTTTATTTGTTTGGAAAGTGTTTTGTGGTTGTTTTCATATAATTGCTGTGTTTGTTTTGTTAGGTAGTTTCCTAAGTATTTTATATTGTCTAGGGTGATTTTAAATGGTGTTTCTCTTTCTACCTCTTGCTGCTGTGATGTATTGGAAATATATAGAAATGCTGATGATTTATGTGCATTTATTTTGTACCCTGCAACTTTGTTAAAGTTGTTTATTATTTCTACAAGCTTCTTAGTTGAGTCTCTAGGATTTTTTAAGTAGACCATCATATCATCAGCAAAGAGTGATATCTTAGTCTCCTCATTGCCTATTTTAATACCTTCAATTTCTTTTTCTTCTCTAATTGTTACTGCTACTGTTTCTAGTACAATGTTAAAAAATAGAGGAGATAATGGGCATTCTTGTTTCACTCCTGATCTTATTGGAAAGGCTTCTAATTTATCACCATTGCATATGATGTTTGTTGATGGTTTTAGGTATATACTGTTTGTTGATTTTAGGAAAGGACCTTCTATTCCTATACTTTCCAGTGTTTTCAATAGGAATGGGCGCTGTATTTTGTCAAAGGCTTTTTCAGCATCTCTTGAGATAATCATGTGATTTTTGTTCGTTAGTTTGTTGGTATGGTCAATTATGAGAATGGTTTTCCTAATGTTGAACCATCCTTGAATTCCTGGTTTAAATCCCACCTGATCACAGTAGATGATCCTCTTGATCACCTGCTGGAGTCTCTTTGCTAGTGTTCTATTTAAGATTTTTGCATCTATGTTCATTAGGGAGATTGGTCTG
>NW_025345000.1:0-8812 GCF_016433145.1 Gracilinanus agilis
ACTTGCTGGAGTCTTTTTGCTAGTATTCTATTGAAGATTTTGGCATCTATGTTCATTAAGGAGATTGGTCTGTAGTTTTCTTTCTCTGTTTTTGGTCAGCCTGGCTTGGGAATCAGTACCATATTCGTGTCATAAAAGGAATTTGGTAGAACTTCTTCTTTGCTTATTTTGTTGAATAGTTTGTATAGTATTGAGATTAGTTGTTCTTTAAATGTTTGACAGAATTCATTTATGAATCCATCTTGCCCTGGGGATTTTTTCTTAGGGAGTTCTTTGATAACTTTTTCAAATTCTTTTCATGATATGGGATTATTAAAATATTCTATTCCCTTTTCTCTTGATCTAGGCAATTTATATTTTTGTAAATAATCATTCCCTCCCTTTTGGTACTCCCTACCCCACTCCCCTCCTTCGTTATTCCCTCTCAACTTCCCTGTAGGGTAAGATAGAATTCCATACCCCAATGGATCTAGATGCTCTTCCCTCTCAGAGTTCATTCCACTGAGAGTAAGGTTTAAGTAATACCTATTAGAACTCTTTTCCTTTCCTTCTTATAATATTATTCTTCCCCTTCCCCTCCCATGTGCCTCTTTATGTAGTATAATTTATCCTATTTTTCTTATTTCTTCAAGTTTTTCTTGGTGCCATCTTCTTTATCCACCCCCTTTCTTTTTTTACTTATCATCTTAAACCACTTAGTACCCCAACCACTACCTATGAATAATTCTTCTAATTACTATGATAGTTAATACAGTTTTTGAGAATTACAAATATCATTTTTCCACATAGGAATATAAACAATTTGACCTTCCTGAAGCCCTTAAAATTTTTTCCCCTCTTTCTTGTTTACCTTTTCATGTTGCTCTTGAATTTTGTGTTTGGACCTCACATTTTCCATTTAGTTCTGGCCTTTTCTTTACAAATACTTAGAAATCTTCTATTTTGTTAAATGCCCATAATTTCCACTCGAAGTATATAGTCAGTTTTGAAGGGTATGTGATCCTTGGTTGTAGATCCAATTTTCTTGCCTTTCGGAATATCATATTCCAAGCCTTGTGGTCCTTTAGTGTGGAGGCTTCCAGATCTTGTATAATCCTGATTGGTGCTCCTTGATATCTGAATTGTCATTTTCTGGCTTCTTGCAATATTTTCCCCTTAGCTTGGAAGCTCTTGAATTTGGCAATTACATTCCTGGGGGTTGTCTTTTGAGGCTTCAATGTAGAAGGTGATCTATGGACTCTTTCAATGTCTATTTTGCCCTCTTGTTGAAGAATATCAGGGCAGTTTTCTTGGATAATTTCTTGTTGTATGATGTCAAGATTTCTGTTTTTTTCCTGGTTTTCAGGTAGGCCTATGATTCTCAAATCGTCTTTCCTCGACCTATTTTCCAAGTCTGTCATCTTATCCATGAGATATTTCATGTTTCCTCCTAATTTGTCATTCTTTTGATTTTTCTTTTTTAATTCTTGCTGTCTTGTGAGATCATTGGATTTTAGTTGCCGGATTCTAGTTTTTAAAGACTGGTTTTCAGCTATGATCTTTTAATTTTCCTTTTCAGTTTAGTCTATCGTTCTTTTCATGGCTTCCAACAGGTAATTTCTAGTCTTCAGTTTGCTTATCATTTCATTTGATTTCTGGGCTTCTTTTCTAAGTGGGAGAATCTGTCTTTTCAACTATTATTTTCTTTTTGAACTATTTCCCACTTTTCTTGCCAAGTTTCTTCTATCTTTCTCACTTGGTTCATAATCGCAAATCTGAGCTCCTCAAGAGCTTATGACCAATTTCCATTTTGGGGGGAAGGTTTGTATGTTTTTGCTTGTTTGTCATCCTCTGCTGTCTCCTCTGTAGTCTGGGGTTTTTCTCCATAGTAATTTTCCAGGGTCAAGATTCTTTTCCTACGTTTTTTGGTGGTTGCAGATTGTAGTTCCTATGTGTTGGTGGCCATTTCTGTGCTAGTTCTTTCTTCCTTTCCCAGTTAGAAGTCTGAGTGAGGAGGGTAGATAGGTCTTTTATTGAGCCACAGAGAAGGTTTTGCCCTGAGGCCACTTTTCAATCTCTGCTGTGTCTGCTGTGTTCAGCCCCTCTCTGTCCTATCTCAGTGCCCGATCTCCATGTTCCTCAGCATCCTTGGGTCCCACGTCTCACTGCCCTCATGGGTAAATCTGTGGTGTCCTCAGCCATGCCTCCTAAGAACCTAGCAATTCCCCCCGCACTCTTTCTGATTCTGGTGCTGTTGGTGGAGTGGGGGAGAAGTGGTCAGCTCACGCTTTGGTAGGAGTAATTTTACCCCCTTATGGCATGGAAATGTGCAAACCCTGCCTACCTTCAAGGCTGCACCCCATGGAAAAGCCCCCTCACTCACTTGATTTTGGTTTTTATCCTTTTGAGGTACTTTATATTGGTAGGTGTTGAGGAGAGGAAGGCCCTTGCTTTTACTCTGTGGCCATCTTAACCTGGAAGTGTCCATCATCTCATTCCTTCTAAAAACACTAGAGTGTATAGGAATAAAGGGAGTTGTCCTTAAATTGATAAGTAGAATCTATCTAAAGCTGTCAGCAAGCATTATCTGTAATGAGGATAAGCTAGATGCCTTCCAAATAAGATCAGAGGTGAAGCAAGGATGCCCATTATCATCACTATTATTCAATATTATACAAGAAATGCTAGCTATAGCAATAAGAGAGGAAAAGGAAATCAAAGGAGTTAAAAAAAGAGAAACTAAACTATCATTCTTTGCAGAGGATATGCTGGTATACTTAGAGTATCCTTAAGAAGCAACTAAAAATCTAATTGAAATAATGAACAACTTCAGTAAAGTTGTAGTATATAAAATAAACCTGCATAAATCATCAATATTTCTATATATTTCCAACAAAAATCAGTAGCAAGAGATAAAAGAGAAATTCCAATTAAAACAACTGTAGACGATATAAAATACCTGGAGGGGTCTACCTGGACCAGAACCTATATGAACACAATTAACAAAACACTTTTCATACACAAAATGTCAAATCTAAACAACTGGAAAAGCATTCATTGTTGATGGGTAGGCCAAGCCAATATGATAAAAATGACAATTCTACCTCCGTTAATTTACTTATTCGGTGGCAACCCAAAAATCAAAAATTATTTCATAGAACTAGAAAAAATAACCAAATTCAAAATTTTGAACAAAACTTTAAGAATAGCAAGAGAATTAATGGGGGGAAATGTGAAGGAAGGTGGCCTAACCATTCGAGGTCTCAGACTGTATTATAAAGCAGTAATAATCAAAACAATCTGCTACTGGCTAAGAAATGGAGTCATGGAGCAGTGGAATAGATGAGGTACATAATACACAGTAGTAAATGACCATAGTCATCTAGGGCTTCATAAATCCAATATCCAAGAATTCACTATTTGACAAAAACTGATGGGAAAACTGGAAGACATAATAGCAGAAACTGGGTATAGAACAACATTTCACACTGTATTCCAAGATAGGGTCAATATGGGTGCATGATTTAAACATAAAGCGTGATATCACAAGTAAATAAGGGGAGCCTGAAATAGTTTACCTTTGGGTCTATTGATGAGGTAAGGCTCCATGGTAAAGCAAGAGGTAGAGATCATTCCAAGATGTAAAATGGATCATTTTGATTAAACTGAAAACTTTTTACAAAAACAAGACCAATGGAACCTAGTTTAAAAGGAAAATAGAAAAGTAGGAAAACATTTTTCCAAGTATCTCTGGCCTTAAAGGCTTCATTTCTCAAATACAGAGAGAACCAAGTTGACTTTGTAAGAATGCAAGTCATTTTCCAATTGGTCAATGGTCAAAGGATATGAACAGACACTTTTCAGATAAAGAAATCAAATCTATCTATAGTCATACGAAAAAATGCTCCAAATCATTATTGTTTCAAGAAGTGAAAATTTAAATAATTCTGAGGTACCACCTCACACATATCAGATTGGCTAACATGACAGAAAAGGGAAATGATAAAAATTGGAGGGGACGTGGGGAATTTGGGACCTTCATGCATTGTTGGTGGAGTTGTGAACTGACCCAACCATTCTGGAGAGCAATTGGGAACCATGCCCAAAAGGGTCATAAAACTGTGCATACCCTTTCATCTAGCAATATCAGCACTAGGTTTGTATTCTGAAGAGATTTTTTTAAAAAGGGAGGAAGTGACCTGTTCGTCAGAAAATATTCACAGCAGCTCATTTTGTTTTGGCAAAAATTGGAAACTCAGAAGGTGTCCATCATTTGGGAAATGGCTGAACAAGTTGTGGCATATGATTGTAATGGAATACTGTTGTGCCCTAAGAAATGATGAGCAGGATGACTTCTGAAAAAACCCAAAAAGAATTAATGAAGTGATCAGAACCAGGAGAACATTGTACACAGTAGTAGCAATAGTATACAATGATCGGGGCAGCTGGGTTGCTCAGTGGATTGAGAGCCAGGCCTAGAGACAGGAGGTCCTAGGTTCAAATCTGGCCTCAGACACTTCCCAGCTGTGTGACCCTGGGCAAGTCACTTGACCCCCATTGCCTACCCTTACCAATCTTCCACCTATAAGTCAATACACAGAAGTTAAGGGTTTAAAATAAAAAAAAATAGTATACAATGATCGGCTGTGAGTGACTTAGCTCTTCTTGGCAACACAATGATCCAAGACAATTCCAAAATACTCAAGAAGAGAAACGCTATCCACTTCCAAGGAAAGAACCAATGGCATCTGAAGGCAGATCGAAGCATATTGGCTTCCCCTTTATTTTTTTCGTGGTTTTTTCCCCTTTCAATTGTGTCTTCTTCCACAATATGATGCATATGTATAGCCTATATCAAACCTTACTGTCTCAGGGAGGGAGAAGGGGAAGAAAAGAGAATTTGAGCTCAAAATATTAGAAAATGAATGTTGAAAATGCTTTTACATGGAGATGGGAAAAAATAAAATATTACTAAACTTAAAAAAATCAATCAAAATACAATACAACACAGATGATGTTAATCTGTGGTTTTCTAAGTCAATATTCATTTGATACAGGTCCTCAAAGATCCATTTCTATTGGAGTTTGATACAATTGTTCTAGAGTGCTGAGCTCAGTACCACTGCAACAGAGGGCACTGTGGCACCCCTGGCATCTGTAGGGCAGATGTTATACCAATAGTGGCAGCAGGGACACAAACATCAGATTCAGAATTTACTCCAGAAGTATTTGGGGAGTCAGTGCAAGGAAGAGGCTCCTCTCAGAGTCCCCAAAGGGGGAATGCAGAAAGAAGGACTTGTTTCCCTGAAAATCAGAAAAGATGGAAAAATTAATGAATTCATGAGAAATCACAGCTATCTGGAGTCCATTCGTGCATGAGATAATTAGCAACTTCCACAATTAAAAGGGTAAAAGGAAAACACGCCTTTTCTATATTTTCTGATTTTCAAGGAAGCAAGTCCTTCTTTGTGGATTCCCCCTTCAGGGACTCTGAGAGGAGCCTCTTCCTTGTACTGACTCCCCAAATGCCTCTAGTAGCTGCCACCCTGCTCCTCCCAGCCTTCCCCTCCCCTCCAGAAAGACTTTCCCTTTTGCCTTTTCAATTCCTTAATTAACTCGTTAATTTTCTCCTCTCTTCCAGATGGCATTTGGCCCCCTACAGATTCCCAGTGCCAATCACGGAGCCTGTTTAGACAGATTAAGCCACAAAGGACGGGGCCCTACAAAGCCAGGAAATACCTGCCCTGTGACTCGTGCCCAGATGAACTGACCCGAGGAGACGAGAGAGATGCCATGAACCTTTCTCGAGTCCCAGCACCACTGCCCACTGGGCATAACTGGGGAGCCCCAGGCTAGCTGATTGGGGTGAGTGAGGTGGAACAGAGAGACAGCGTGGCCGGTGCTAGTGAAAGGACATAGGATCTAGAACTGGGCTAGGGGAAGGCTTGGGTATTCCTGAGTCCATTGAACAGTGGCAGAAACTGAGGCCCAGAGAGATGGCAGGCCTCAGATCCAGGCCCTTGGACGCTCCTGTTCCCATAAGTCCAGGCTCAGTTCTCTCTCCCTTGGTTCCTGGAAGGTGGCCTCCTGGGCCGGTAAGCCAACAGAGTCTGCAACCTACTCCATGCTAGTTTCATACACAATAGTCGTGACTGATTCTTCCCTGAGAGGATCTGTCAAGTGATGGGAAAACCATGCCCTCCCTGGTGTTGGGAGGGGCCAACTGGGTAATGCCATGGTCTCTAGCAAAGCTCTGAAGACTTGGCTCCCCAGCAGCCCAGAGAGCAATGCCACTGGCCTTTGGGGTCTGACCTCCGCTCCTGAGCTCCAGGTCCACAGGCTGGCTGTATTTGTGGACATAGACTGGATTTGGAGGAGTCCCGGAATTTCCTGCAGCTCAGGAGGCCACCTTTGTAAGGACAGGAAATCCCAACCTCACAGAGGTGGCATATTAGTCGTCTCCCTCTAAGATTAGACCCTGGTTGCCAGACTAGACTTATTCTTGCAGGGTGAGCCTAGTCACATTATCCTCCCAGCAGCTTTAGGGGTGTTTCTGAGAAGCTGGCAGTATCTCGCCCTCATACTAGCGATTCGATTCATTGTCAGCCACCGATGATTATCTCCTCAGATCTGTTTAACCAATAACAGCAATTAGCTTTTACAAAGGGTGAAGGGAAGCAAATGAGCATTTATCAAGCACCTACTGTGCACTAAGCATTTACTAAATATTGTATTACTTGATCCTCATACAGATCTTTCCAGGTAGGGACCTATTAAGATCCTCATGTGACAGTGGAGGAAACTGAGGCAGATTGATGTTAAATGACCTGTCTAGGGTCACAAAGCTAGTAAGTATCTGATGGACTTGAACTCGGGGCTTCCAGACTCAGGTCGGTCTGCCTGTTGTATACAAGTACAGGGCTTTATTCACTGTGCTGCCTAGCTGCCCTAAAGAACTATTTGATTCAAAAATCGGAAAAAAAAAAGGAGTATAAAATTTCCTCCCAAACTGAGGGCACTCTGGACCAAGGGGTAGCTGGCTACAGCTAAACTTACTCATATTCCTACATATACACATACGTCTATACATATACCTACACCTACACTTATGCTGGTATTGTGATTCACTCATTTCAGTTGTGTTCAATTCTTTGTGACCCCGTTTTGGAGTGGCCTTGGCCAGAGATACTGGAATAGTTCTTCATTTCCTTCTCCAGCTTATTTTAAAGATAGGAAACGGAGGCAAACAGGGATAAGTGACTTGCCTAAGGTCACATAGCCAATAAGTGTTTGAAGCCAGATTTGAAGTCAAGAAGATGGGTCTTACCGACTCTGGGCTCAACAATATCCACTCTGCCATCTGGCTACACCTATACCCACCCACACCCACACACACTCATCCTTACACTTGTTCCTCCATCTAAACTCTATCTATACTTATTCCTGTACCCAAATCTACACCTGTACCTGCATCTCCTCCTATGTATACAGACAGACGCCAACAGATCTCACTTGGCGGGAATTTGCATTGTGCAGATTTAACTCAACATAAAGAATTCTGAAAGTTCTACATTCTGAAAAAATGACGATGATAATTCCTAACCCGAAGCAGAGGCTGAACAGGAAGCCACAGGCAATGTGAATGGGGGTGGGGAGCGGAGAAGCATTCCTGAGTCGGTTCCCACGCATCGTCTGCAGATGGAGCAACACTGTGCCTCTCCTTGGGTTTAATAGCCATCCTTATGTTCTCACCAGGACAGGCAGGAAATGTGTTCCGGGGTCTGGGGGTGGGGTGGGGGGGAGGCGAGTTCAACCATCCTGTAAGTGGAAGCCGATAGCTTTGGAAAAGGAAATGAAAATAACTACAAAGCATGACGAAGGACAAAAATCGTTCTCTGACGGTGTTGACTTAGCCGTGTGGCATCAGCTGCGAACACTAGTGGAGGGTGCGGCCCGGGGAAAAGAGAACACTAAAGGCAGTGCTTGCTTGCTGTTGAAAGAAAGAAAGAGAAGGTGCTAGTCTAGAGAGATGGAAGCTATCAACTGTTTGGGTAGGAGAAAAGACTCAAGAACGTGCCTTTAAGCCAAGGTTCCAGGTCTCTTTGAAGATCTAAAGGCAGAGTATTTGAAGGAACCCAGGCATGACCGCGAGCAGTGGTTGGTTCACACAATTTGAAAAGCATGCAGGATCTCATAATGTGGGACTGGCCAGGAGAGGCTGCCAGTTCTGATACTGAAGTAGCAAAGAAGTTCTGGCAAAAAATAATAGATGAAGGTCTCTGCTTGCCAGGGCAAATCTCTAACGTAGAAGAAACCAGCCTGTTTTAGCAAAGCGCGCCATCTCAATCGGACAACTACATTGGGGCACAAAGCTTCAAAAAGCTCTTCTCCTTGGAGGAAATGCATCTGGAATGTACAAATTCAAACCGGTTCTTGTGCACCACTCAGAAACTCAGAGCACAGAAATGAAGCAGCAGGGAGCAGATAGGTGGGACAGCGGATTGAGAACCAGGCCTGGAGTCCTGGGTTCACATCTGGTCTCAGACATTTTCTAGCTGTGTGACCCAGGGCAAGTCACTTAACTCTCTTTCCATAGCCCTTGCCGCTCTTCTGCCTTGGAGCCAGTACACAGTATTGATGCAAAGACAGAAGAGAAGAGAAGAACAAAAAGAACAAGAAGAACAAGAACAAGAAGGAGACGAAATAAAAGAACAACAAGAAGAACAAGAAAAACAAGAAGAATCATGAGAACAAGAAGAAGAACAAAGGACAAAACCAAGGAGAACAAGAACAAGAAAAAAGAACAAGAAGGATAAGAACAAGGAGAAAAAGG
>NW_025345001.1:0-6997 GCF_016433145.1 Gracilinanus agilis
TGTTAAATACATGATAAATATGCTGTATTTATATGTAATATATTAAATACCTATAAAAATTAAATATTTAAATAAATATTGTCTATATAAATATAAAAATTTAAATTTAAAAAGACCTTAGACATTTACTAGCTGTGTAACCCTGAGCAAATCACTTCTCCCTGTTGGCCTCAGTTTCCTCATCTGTAAAATGAGCTGGAAAAGGAAATGGCAAACCAGTCCAGGATCATTGCCAAAAAAAAACCCAAACAGGGTCCCAAAGAGTCAGACATGATTGAGGCAACTAAAGAACAGTAAACTGAACGAAGCAATGAGAGCCTGAATGCTGTCCATGATGACAGCCCAGAGAGGTAGTCCCCAAGAATTCTAATTTCTAAAGCAATAGTTACCTCCATTCTTGCTCCCAATCTTGGTCCCTCTCCATCATCCCCTCCCTGGACACTGACCTCTCACCCAGAGCCCCCTACTCAGGGTGCCATCCCGAGGACCCGCTCCCACTCTCTTTGCCTTTTTTCTCTTTGTTCTTACTTAAAATCTCCATCGTTGAATTTGCCAAATCCCTGCAAGATGATGGTGATGAGGGCCATGATGGGCTTCACGATACAAAATTGGAGTGTGGCCTGTGGAAAGGGAAAGAGATGGACCTTCAGCTGAAGACAATCCCAGCCTCTGAGGGCCCGCCCATACTCTCAGACCAAGTCTGACAGGCCCCGGGACTCACCTGTTTACAGAACCGGAGGAAGCCAATGGAGTAGGACATCCCCTGCAAACAGCAGGTACCATAGAAGCAGCTAGACCTAGAAGCCAGAGTGAAATAAAGGACACTGAGTGGCCATAGGGCTGCTTAGCCTCAGGAAGGCCAAACGAGGAAGAAAAAACATGCATTCATGGAAAATAGCCCAAATATTTGGAAATCAGGAGAACTAGGTTCTAGTCTCAGCTTTGACACTCAAGCCTTAGTTTCTTCTGTTAAATGAATTAGAATGAATGAAATTAAAGGTCTCTTCCAGCTTTATATTCTTTGAAATCTTAAGAAAAATAGAACTGCGGGGTAACTAGGTGACTCAGTGGATAGAGCCAGACCTGGAGATAGGAGGTCCTGGTTTCAAATTTGGCCTCAGACAGTTCCTAGCTGTGTGACCCTGGTGAGTCACTAAACTCCTATTAGTTTAGCTTTTACTACTCTTCTGCCTTAGAACCAAGACATAGTATGGATTCGAAGATAGAAGGTAAGAGCTTTAAACAATAAAACTAATTCAATCATTTTTGAGAGCAATCTGGAATTACACTCAAGGAGTTATAAAATTCTGTATAAAAGGATATCCACCTCCAGAGAAAGAACTGTTAGAATCAGAATGAAGATCAAACCATATGATTTTGGGGTTTTTTGTTTTGGGGCTTTGGTTTTATGTGATTGTTCCCTTGCAAAAATGAATAATGAAGAAATGTGTTCTGTTTGATAATACATGTATAACCCAGATTGAATTACTTGGCAGCTCTGGGAGGGGAGAGGGAAGGGAGACAATTTGGATCATATAACTTTGGGAAACTCATGTGGAAATTTATTATTACATGTAATTGGTTTAAAAAAAATCTTTATAATAAAAAAATAAATAAAAGAAAATTCTGTATTCACTTTGACCCAGCAATACTATTAGCTCTGTTTCCCAAGGTAATCAAGGGGAAAGTGAAAAAGAACCTTTGTGTTCTTAACTATTTGTAGCAGCTCCCTTTGTGGTGGCAAAGAAGTGAAAAGAGAGAGGATGCCCATCAATCAGGGAATGGCTAACGATGTTGTGGTGTATGACTGATGGAATACTACTGTGCAGTAAGAAATGACAAGCAGGTTAATTAAAAAAAAACATGGAAATGACAATACATATATAACCCGGATCATATTGTTGGCCATCACCGGGAAGGGAAAAGGAAGGGAGAGAAATTTGATCATATAACTTAGGAAAACTTAGGTGGAAATTTGTTATTACAGGTATTTGGCAAGAGTAAATAAATAAATAAAAATTAAAAGAGGTTGAGGGAAAAATACATCATAAAAATAATTATCCATTTTGCTTCTTAGAAAGCCACTGAGGTATTTCTAACTCCTTGAAAGTACCTAATGTAATATGCAAATATGTTTTGTATGATAATACATGTAGAATCTCCTGCCAGCACCGGGAAGGGGAAGCAAAAGGAGGGACGGAGATAAATTTGATTGTATAACTTGGGAAAACTTGGGTGGAAATTTGTTATTACATGTGGTAAAAAATAAAATGAAAATAAAAAGAGGTTGAGGGAAAATACATAATAAAAAAGGATCATTCTTATTTATCCGTTTTGCTTCTTAGAAAGTCATTGACATATTTCTAACTCCTTGAAAGTACCTAATATGATGTGGAAATATGTTTTGCATGATAATACATGCATAACCCAGATCAAATCTCCTGCCAGCACCAGGAAGGGGAAGCGAAGGGAGGGATGGAGATCAATTTGGTCATATAACTTAGGAAAACTTGTTTGGAAATTAGTTATTACATGTAACTAGTAAAAAAACAAAATGAAATATGGCAAGACCTCCATGAAATTATGAGGTGTGAACAGACAATGCTGTATACAGTTACAGCAATATGGTTTGAAGAGTAACTATGAATGACTATGCTATTCTGAGTACTTGAATATTCAGATCAACTCTAAAGGATGTATGAAGGAAGATGCTATCTGGCTCCAGAGAAAACTGATACATGAAAGTATGTACCATAGAGCACATGTGTGAGAAATGCTGGCTTTCTCCAGCATAGAGTTGGAAGGGAAGGAAGGAAATAGCTTGGAACTCAAAATGTAACCAAAAAAAGATAAATATAAAAAAATAGGACCACAAAAGTAAAGGGGGGGGGGGGAGGAAGGAGAGCCCTCTTCTTTTAGAGCTCTTCCTTGCACAAGTGGGCGGCCACAGATGTGGAATAACACATATACGATCGACGTAACTGGCACGCCGGTTGGTTTTGCTGAAAGTTTCTTCCTTCTCATTTTTTTTTCCTTTTCTCCTGCCAGAGATAGCTCCCTGGCTAGAAGAGAGAGAGAGAGAGAGAGACAGAGAGAGAGAGAGAGACAGACAGACAGACAGAGAGACAGACAGACAGAGAGAGCAAGAGCACTGAAGATGATATTTAAACCAAAGACAAGTAAAATATTTTTTGGCTGGGTTTAGTTAAGACTTGGCCTCAGCTCACCGTCTGCTTGCTTTTCCCAGGACCCAGGACATGTGGGTTGAAGCTAAAGCTGCCTGAGAATATCTCTGTCCACCCAGGGCCTGGCACAGAGTGGGTGCTTAATGCACATTGCTGCAGATGAATGAATGACTTACTTGATAGGCTTTCCACGGATCTCAGCCATGATGGCGCTCTCACCCCCCAGGTACTCAAAGCAGAGGCTCAGGAAACTGTAAATGACAAATGCTAAGGAGGACAAACAGATGAAAAGAAAGACAAAAAGATAAGCAACTGGGAGGAGAAACGGCAAAATCCTACCTAGAGAAACTTCTTAGATTCCTGGGAAGGCCGAGCCCCAAAAAGCAGGTGACATACCCCCAAACAAGAGATTTTTCAAATCTTCTCAACTTACTGCCTTATGGGATGAGGATTATCCATTTTAGATGTCACCCTGAGCTTCTCCATCTTTCCCCTTTGTTCCTTCTGTGCCCCTCTATAGAGTGGGTTTCTTCAACTGAACAGACTTCTGTTGACTATTTAAAATATAAAACTAGGGGCAGCTAACTGGCTCAGTAAATAGAGCACCAGGATTGGAGGTGTGTGTGTGTGGGGGGGGTCTTGGGTTCAAGTCTGATCTCAGAGATTTCCTAGCTATGTGACTCTAGGCAAGTCACTTAACCCTCATTGCCTGATGGTAACTGCTCTTCTGCCTTAGAACCAAGAGTATCAATTCTAAGATGGAAGGTAAGGATTAAAAAATAAATAAAGATAAAAATATAATACTACTTTACCAAAGGGCAGCTAGTAGCTCAGAGGATAGAGTGCTGGATATAGAGTCAAGAAGACTTGAATTCAAATCCAGCCTCAGACACTTATTGGCTGGGTATCCTCATGCTTTTCTCATGCTTATTTCTCATGCTTTCCTTATTCCCCCTTTTCCTTTCCTTTCCTTTTCTTTCCTTTTTTCTTCCTTCCTTCCTTTCTTTCTTTCTTTCTTTCTTTCTTTCTTTCTTCCTTTCTTCCTTCCTTTCTTTCTTTCTTCCTTTCTTCCTTCCTTTCTTTCTTTCTTTCTTTCTTTCTTTCTTTCTTTCTTTCTTTCTTCCTTTCTTTCTTCCTTTCTTCCTTTCTTTCTTCCTTTCTTCCTTTCTCTCTCTGTCTCTGTCTCTCTCCCTCATCTTCTTTCTTAGTATCAATTCTGATTCAGAAGAGCAATAAAGGCTAGGTAATGGGGGTTAAGTGACTTGCCCAAGGTCACACAGCTAGGAAGTGTTTGAGGCTAGATTTGACCCCAGGACCTCCCATCTCTAGGCCTGGTGCTTTATCCACTGAGCCATCCAGCTGCCCCCATTCCCCCCCTTTTTAAAGTGAGCTATGTCTTTTAAAATGCCCATTGCCTTTCCTTTCTTCCAACCACCGATATCCCACAGTACTTTTAAGTTGGCAAAGTAGGTCTGGGCCTCTGATTACATCATCACAGGGAACTTGGTGTCTCATGGCACCTCCTACAGGCAATTTTACTGGGAAAGATTTGCCAGAAAGCACTGAGAGATGATTTGTCCATTATCACAGCCAGCGTATGGGAAAGGTAGGGCTTGAGCCCAGGTCTTTCTGCCTCGGAGGCTGAATTCCCTGGATCATGCTACCTTTAACTACTACAGGTATTATTATATCATCTCGGCTCATCTTGTACACATCATGTTATAATATTATACTATATCATGTATTATATATAATTCATCATATGTAATATATATTATATGATAAATAATGATATATGAAATGGTACATACTACGATATATGATATGACATATAATATATGATATAATATTATATATATGGGGAAACTGATACCCAGAAAGAAATGGCGACTACTAGTGGGTGTCAGAGGCAAGACTCCATGCCTAACAACCTTTTTCAGCCCAAATTCAACCTCAGCACTAGATGGCCCAGTGGAGAGAGTCTAGGCCCCGAGTCCGCAAGCCACTCAGGTGGTCATTTTCAGTCATTCTTTACTCTTGGTGACCCCATTTGGGGTTTTCTTGCCAAAGATTCTGGAGTGAGCGGTTTGGCATGTCCTTCTCCAGATCATTTTACAGATGAGAAAACTGAGGCAAACAGAGTGAAGTGACTTGCCCAGGGTCACATAGCTAGTAAGTATCTGAGGTCAGATTTACTATTTCCTTCTCCAACTCATTTTACCGATGAGGAAACTGAGGCACACAGTGGTTAAGTACTTGCCCAGCATCATAGGGCTAGTACGTGTCTGAGTTCAGATTCAATCTCAGGAAGGTGAGCCATCCTGACTCCAACACTTTATCCACTGTGCCACCTAGCAGTCCTGGAGACAAGATCTGTGTGTATGTATGTGAGTGTGTGGGGGCCCCTAGAAGGCACTTTTTCTTCTCCTTTATGAGTGGCCTCAGTCCTATAACAAAGAAAGGGGGAAAAAAACTCCAAACGTTTATTAAATATCTACACCGAAGTTCTTTGCACATAATATCTCCTTCAATCCTTACAATAAATCTGGAAGACAGAAGCTATTAGTTTTCCCATTTTACAGATGAGAAGACTGAGGCAGAGTATGAAGTGACTTGCTCATAATCACATAGCGAGTAGATATCTGAATCTGGATTTGAACTCAGACCTTCCTGACTCTTGGAACACTGAACCACCTAACTGCCTGTAGTAAGGATCCCTGCCTCTTCAAAAAAATTTTTCATATATACATATATATACACACATATTTATTTTTATACACATATGTATGTATATAAATCTCCTGATAGACTTAAACACAAAACCATAGTCCCAGAGACCTGCTGGTCCTAGAAACAAAGTCAGGGAGCGAGGAAGCTGGCCCAGAGCCACCTCTCCCGGGGTGAGCAGAGAGCCAATAGGTCCTCGTGGGAAAATGTGGCTTTGGGTCAGTTGTGAGGCCGGGGCCAGATGGCCTCCCCTCTCCAGACTTCTGAGTCCTTCCTTTGTAAAAAAAAAGGGTTCAGAAAAGAGTTTCTTTTTTTAGACTTGGAAAAAGGTGTGCAGTGGAGTTTTGTCTTGGATTTGGGCAACGGTCTGTGTGTACAGATGACCTAAAAAGAGGAGGGAGAGTGAACACCTTGGAGGAGGCAGTCAGGATCCAAACGCTAGGATATCATGCTGAATCTAATTTTTTTCACCTCTTACCTTCCATCTTAGAATCAATACTATGTATTGGTTACAAGGCAGAAGAGCAGTAAAGGCTAGACCATGGGGGTCAAGTGACTTGTCCAGGGTCACACAGCTAGGAAGTATTTGAGGTCACGTTGGAAGCTTGGAACTAGGACTGTCTCTAGGCCTGGCTCTCTATTCACTGAGTCACTTAGCTACCCTCAACATCACACTGAATTTAATAAGATGATGTGTAATAGGGATAAATGTAAAGTCTTGCACCTGGACTTAAAGATCAGCTTAGTAAGGAAAGAAAAGAGAATAACCAGAGGGCACAGCCTATGGGACAGTGGGCGCCCTGGTACAGGACCTGAGAGTGTGACAACATGCTGGCGTAGGGTGTGATACAAGATGCCCAGTGTCAGGATAGAGGGAGGTAATAACTGCACTTTGCCCTTATAAAATCACGTCCCAAGTCCCATAGTCACTTTTTCTTGGCCCATTGCCTGAGGGCCACTGATAAACTACCCATCATTGTTTTGTATGGCATCATGTCTGACTGATATCCTGTTGGGTTGGGGAGGGAGAAAAGGAAGATGGGAATTTGGGACTCCAAAGTTTTCTCAAAATGATTGTTATAAGG